>NC_063065.1:31892641-32177714 GCF_018812025.1 Megalobrama amblycephala
CCATCACTAAATAAGTCGTTATTTTGTTTTTTTGTCACTTTATAATATTAATATTGAACCACTGTACTCACATGAACTGATTTAAATATGTTTTTAGTACATTAATGGATCTTGAGAGAGGAAGTGTACACTGCTCCCTATGCAGGCCTCACTGAGCCATTGGATTTCATCAAAAATATCTTAATTTGTGTTCTGAAGATGAACGAAGGTCTTACGGGTGTGGAACGACATGAGGGTGAGTAATAAATGACAGAATTTTCATTTTTGGGTGAACGAACCATTTAAGCAACGAAATTACATGAAATCACTATCCAGAAGGTACAACATTTTATATTAATTGAAATAGAAATATTTGTAGTGGATGCGCTGTTTTTGAACACTTTTCCTATGGCATGCTGTGTTTTAATGTTTTAACTACAGCGAGGAATGCTTGCATGATAAATCTGCTTTAAATTGTCTTTTAAATAGCAAAACTGTTCTGAGAAAATATTTTCGTGCGAATAACGATCAATGATGCGCACTTCGTCTAAACAGACAGCTTAGCAACATAATGGCATAATGACAGACACTAAAAGAATCGCTCGGTGATCGTCTGACGAGTAGCTGCTGTACACAGTACTGAACAACCTCTGCTGAACACAGGTGTGCTGCTGGTGTCCTGCACAGACAGTAGCCTAAAGATAACCAATTACATGGTCTTTTTTCTCCCAGCTGTTTATGTACACTTACGATATAAACTGCGTTTAAGTACCTAAACACACTCCAATCCGGTCATTTTAACATACTTTTGTGAGTATTTGATCTTTTGGACATTGTGGAAGCCCGTTGCCGCCACTAAATAAAAATAAAAAGAGTAATTGTGACTTTTTATCTCAGAATTCTGACTTTTTATCTCGCAATTGCGAGTTTATATCTCATAATTGCATGATATAAAGTCAGAAATGCAAGATATAAAGTCGCAATTGCGAGTTATAAAGTCAGAATTGCGAGATATAAAGTCAGAATTGCGAGATATAAAGTCAGAATTGCGTGATTTAAAGTCAGAATTGCGAGATATAAAGTCAGAATTGCGTGATATAAAGTCAGAATTGCGAGTTATAAAGTCAGAATTGTGTGATTTAAAGTCAGAATTGCGAGATATAAAGTCAGAATTGCGTGATATAAAGTCAGAATTGCGAGTTATAAAGTCAGAATTGTGTGATTTAAAGTCAGAATTGCCTGATTTAAAGTCAGAATTGCGAGATATAAAGTCAGAATTGCGTGATATAAAGTCAGAATTGCACGATATAAATTCAGAATTGTGTGATTTAAAGTCAGAATTGCCTGATTTAAAGTCAGAATTGTGAGATATAAAGTCAGAATTGTGTGATATAAAGTCAGAATTGCGAGATATAAAGTCAGAATTGTGTGATTTAAAGTCAGAATTGTGTGATTTAAAGTCAGAATTGCCTGATTTAAAGTCAGAATTGCGTGATTTAAAGTCAGAATTGCGAGATATAAAGTCAGAATTGCGTGATTTAAAGTCAGAATTGCGTGATTTAAAGTCAGAATTGCGAGATATAAAGTCAGAATTGCGTGATATAAAGTCAGAATTGCGAGTTATAAAGTCAGAATTGTGTGATTTAAAGTCAGAATTGCCTGATTTAAAGTCAGAATTGCGAGATATAAAGTCAGAATTGCGTGATATAAAGTCAGAATTGTGAGATATAAAGTCAGAATTGCGAGTTATAAAGTCAGAATTGTGTGATTTAAAGTCAGAATTGCCTGATTTAAAGTCAGAATTGCGAGATATAAAGTCAGAATTGCGTGATATAAAGTCAGAATTGCGAGATATAAAGTCAGAATTGTGTGATTTAAAGTCAGAATTGCCTGATTTAAAGTCAGAATTGCGAGATATAAAGTCAGAATTGCGTGATATAAAGTCAGAATTGCGAGATATAAAGTCAGAATTGTGTGATTTAAAGTCAGAATTGTGTGATTTAAAGTCAGAATTGCCTGATTTAAAGTCAGAATTGCGTGATTTAAAGTCAGAATTGCGAGATATAAAGTCAGAATTGCGTGATTTAAAGTCAGAATTGCGTGATTTAAAGTCAGAATTGCGAGATATAAAGTCAGAATTGCGTGATATAAAGTCAGAATTGCGAGATATAAAGTCAGAATTGCGAGTTATAAAGTCAGAATTGTGTGATTTAAAGTCAGAATTGCCTGATTTAAAGTCAGAATTGCGAGATATAAAGTCAGAATTGCGTGATATAAAGTCAGAATTGCGAGATATAAAGTCAGAATTGTGTGATTTAAAGTCAGAATTGCCTGATTTAAAGTCAGAATTGCGAGATATAAAGTCAGAATTGCGTGATATAAAGTCAGAATTGCGAGATATAAAGTCAGAATTGTGTGATTTAAAGTCAGAATTGTGTGATTTAAAGTCAGAATTGCCTGATTTAAAGTCAGAATTGCGTGATTTAAAGTCAGAATTGCGAGATATAAAGTCAGAATTGCGTGATTTAAAGTCAGAATTGCGAGATATAAAGTCAGAATTGCGAGTTATAAAGTCAGAATTGTGTGATTTAAAGTCAGAATTGCCTGATTTAAAGTCAGAATTGCGTGATTTAAAGTCAGAATTGCGAGATATAAAGTCAGAATTGCGTGATATAAAGTCAGAATTGCCTGATTTAAAGTCAGAATTGCGTGATATAAAGTCAGAATTGCGAGTTATAAAGTCAGAATTGCGTGATATAAAGTCAGAATTGCGAGATATAAAGTCAGAATTGCGAGTTATAAAGTCAGAATTCTGAGATATAAAGTCAGAATTGCGAGATATAAAGTCAGAATTGCGAGTTATAAAGTCAGAATTCTGAGATATAAAGTCAGAATTCTCACTTTATTTCTCGCAATTAACTGATGGACAGTGTCTCTGTCTGTAACAATTCCGCATATCTAAAATTTCTGGTATATCCAACGATAGCCGTTAGGGGTGGGCGATATGGCAAAAATATCATATCACGATTTTTTTCAGGAAAATCACAATTCACGATTTTTATCACGATTCTTCATTTTGTTTTTACTATTTTGCAAGTGACTGATCATTACAGCCAAACTAATTTTCCTATTTTAAAAACAAAGCCTTATAAAATTAACAAAATATAAAATAAAATTAAAAATGGCAGACATTTAGGCCAAAGTGGCGAAGATAAAAATCTTTGTCATTATTTTTTATCTGTTATTTTTTATTATTTGTTATTAATTGTTATTAAAGGAAGAAAAACATAGGCTACACATTATACAAATGAAATTAATAAAATGATTTATTTTTTCAGCTACAGTAGGTATATTTAACATTCAAGTAAAAAATTAAATGAACAAATATAAAAATATTACACTACACTTCACTGTATAAATTATACATTAATTCTTAATAAAGATAATGTATTAAAGTTCTCAGTCAAGAGCAGTGGGTGATTTTCTCTTTTAAATATGCCATAATTTACTCTGTCAAGTTGTTTTAAACCCTAATGAGTTTCTATCTTCTGTTGAAAATAAAGTTATTTTGAAGAATGTAACCAGACAGTTGCTGGTCCACAGTGACTATGTTTTTCCTGCATGGAAGTCAATAGAGACCAGCAACTGTTTGGTTAACCCACATTCTCCAAAATATTTTATTTAGAAAGACTTTAATACAGTTTTGAAACAACATTACAGTGAGTAAATAATGACAGAATTTTCATTTTTGGATGAACTATCCCTTTAAGGTCAAGCGACCCTATGGTTAATATTAGGCTGCCTGTGCGCTTCAGGTGTACGTGCTCTGAAATACGCATGTCAGGACAGCGCATCAGCATGTGAAAGAAAAGTTTAACCGGCAATGCTCATGAAATAATGAACTTTTGTGGACTGAAGTGTCCCGCGAATATTCATCTACCGCTGCGTTAAAATGTGATGTGAATGTAGGTCACGTTAAACAGTATATGCTGAAACGGAGGCGCTGGAACTGCAACTGATAGAAAGCACTGCAGCACGATACTATGATATTTCTTCATAAGCAGATCGTGGAGACATTTTAATCATCCACGATCAAAAAACTTACACCCCTAATAGCCGTGCTGCCGTGAAGTCTGAAGCTGTTGGTGTATGAAATGTGCCATTTCAGCTTTGTCCGTTTTATTGCGCCTCCGCAACAGCTGATTCTTATTACTATTATATTGTTATTATTGTGTCAAATTCATTAGTGAATCAATTCTGTTAAAAACAACTTTTATTCACCAAATACTTCCACTGTAAAAATTTGCAGAATTGCATGATTCTACACTTGAATGCCCCTTTTATGGAGCCACCATACTTGATTTGCAAAGTTACAAAGTTGATGAAACATGATCGGTATTAAGCCCACTAGATGGCAGTAAAAGCTGTTTTTTTCTCCTCGAAACACTGTGCTCATGTGCAAGGTTACCGTGGAAACATCCATAGGCCTTCATATGTCCAGAGATTAATCTTTATGTGTCTTCTCCAGTAAAATCAAAATTTCTTTATTGGTAAATCGGCTCTAAAAAGAATCCTTTATAATGTCTTCCATTTTAAGTAATAACAAAGCAGCAATCCTATGGAAGCCCATTTCTGCCACATTATGACTTTAAAAGTCATAATTTAAAAAAAAAAAATCGAAATTATGACATACTATGGCAAAATTATGAGATTAAAAATGACATAGCCTAACTAAATTGAAATTATAACTTACTAAATCGAAATTATGATTTACTAAATCGAAATTATGACTTTAAAAGTCATAATTATGAGATAAAAAGTCGAAATTATGACATACTATATCAAAATTATGAGATTAAAAAGTTTATTTTTTTATTTATTTTTTTTTTTTTTTAATGTTTAACAGAAGAAAAACAAACAAACAAAAAAACAATAACAACAACTGTCATCATCATATAACAATAAAATAATACGCCAGAGTCCAGTCTTTCAGTCCAGATTAAGTGCCAAGTCCTTAAACACATCCACTGTTCTCAAAGCCTTCAGGTTTTTAGAGAATTCAATAGAGTCAAAATACATTTTCATCTCATGTTTAAATCTTAAAAAAAGAGGTTTGCACTTTGAGAATTTACATTTATGAATGTGATACTTGGCTAACAGAAAAATAAGGTTTATAAAATAAATATCATTTTTCTTTTCACATTCATGAAAGCCAAAAATTACATTTCTATAGGTAAATTTGAAATTTGGATTCACATAACATTTAATAAAGTCACAAATGTCACACCAGAATGTTAGTGTGTAAGAGCAATTCCAAAATAAATGTAAAGTAGTTTCAGGTTTCTCTAAACAAAAAGAACAGAGGGTATTAATATCATTCTTAAGTCTTCTGAGAGAACACTTATCTGGGTAAAACCTATGAATTAACTTAAAGGTTATTTCTCTTATTTTGTTAGTTATCAGATACTTGTGAGGTAATGTCCAAACTTTTTTCCAGGGAATGTTGCTCACAAGTCCATTCCAGTAAGAAATTACATATGGCACAGAAACACATTCCTCCTGAAACAAGACTCTAATTTTCTTATTGTTTTTTGATTTAGATAAAGAAAGGCACTGTTTACCTACAAATGTTTTACATAGATCCACCGAGTCACAAAAGGATGAAAAAGAAAACCCTTTAAAAAGCATAAGAACTCCTTGTGGCACTGCATCTGCCACAATCGCAAATTCTTTTGGAGTAACAGGAATTCCATGCTTTACTAAGAACTCAGAATAATTACAAATTAAACCATTCTCATTGAAAAGCTGAGATACAAAATTAATTCCATTTTTAAACCAATTATCAAAGAAAAGAGATTTATGTTTATACAGTAGATCCTTATTATTCCAAATTATATATGAGTGAGGTGTAAAATTGTGTTTAAAAATGAGGGACCAAGCTAATAACATTTGCCTATGAAACAGGGATAATTTGATAGGGATTTTCATTATGTTATAATTACAGGTTAATAGGAATTTTAGACCACCTAGTTTTGAAAAAATAACATTAGGGATCAAATTCCAGATAGATGCAGGCTTATTAATAAAGTTTTTTATCCAATTTATTTTAAAGGTGTTGTTTAAAGTGGTAAAATCAAGAAAATTTAATCCCCCCTTCTCAATGGTGTTCATAAATACAGATTTCCTGACAAAATGAGTTTTATTCTTCCAAACAAAGTTGAGGAGCATTTTATAAATTTTTTTGAGAATGGCGCTATCGACACTCAAAGAAAGAGCAGCGTATGTTAATCTCGATAAGCCTTCAGCTTTGGCTAGTAAAATTCTGCCCTTTAACGACAGATCTCTTTGGAGCCATATACAAAGTTTTTTCTGTGTACTCTCAATCAGTGGATTAAAATTTATGGAGCATCTTCCTAATTCATTCTTTGTTATAATAATACCTAAATATGATACCTGATCTTTAACTTGAATATTACAAATTTCTGACAAACTACACTCTTTGATGGACATCAATTCACATTTAGAAAGGTTCAAGGATAAGCCTGAAGCTTTGGAAAATTGCTGGATATTCTCTAGCGCTAATGGGATTTGGTTAGCATCATGCAAAAAAAGTGTGGTATCATCAGCCAACTGACTGATGAGTATCTGTTTGTTAGCAATAGAGATACCACGAAGACTACTATTAGAAATATAAGATGCAAATATCTGGGAAACTAATAAAAACAAATAAGGAGATATTGGACACCCTTGTCTAATACCACGTGACAAGTAAAACCTAGGAGAAGTACCATATTTTAATTTGATTGTACTATTACAGTTGTAATAAAGAGTTCTTACTGCCTTACAAAAATATTCACCAAAACCAAACTTTTGCAATGATTTAAAAATAAAATGATGTTCTACTGAATCAAAGGCTTTATAAAAATCCAGGAAAAGAATAAAACTATTATGCTCCACCAAACTGCTATAATCAAATAAATCTAAAACTAATCTAATGTTATTCATTATATGCCGGTCCTTCATAAATCCAGACTGAGTCTCATCTATAATGTTATTCAAATATTCTTTTAGTCTTTTAGCAAATACTATGGCAAAAATTTTATAATCGTTGTTAAGGAGTGTGATGGGTCGCCAATTGTCCAAATTTGTATGATCTTTCTTTGGTTTAGGAATTAGCGTGATGATACCCTGCGTTAATGTAGGAGGTAAAGCTTCTTTAGCAATACTTTCTTTAAGAACATTAGTTAAAAAAGGTGAAAGTTCATCAGCAAATAATTTGTACAGCTCGGCTGTAAGCCCATCACATCCTGGGGATTTATTGTTTTTCAAACTCTTAATTGCGCTTAGTACTTCCTCATGAGTAACAATGTCATCACAACACATTCTATCATTTTCAGAGATAACTTTAACATTAACTGAATCCAGAAACAAAGTTGTTTTCTGCTCTGAACATTTTGAAGTATAAAGATTTTTATAAAAATTAGCACTAAAATTAGCTATAACCTTTGGATCTTTTACTATTTTGCCATCAATGCATAACTGCTCAATTGTTGATAGGGTAAAATTACGTTTTTCAAGCTTAAAGAAATATGCAGAATTAAGTTCTCCTTCTTCAAGCCATCTTTTCCTGGATCTTATATAAGCACCCCTAGCCTTCGATAAGTATAAATCATCTAATTTACTTTGTAAATCTGCAACTTCATATTTTTCCTCCGAAGACATACAACTAAAACTACAGGTTTGAGATAATTTCATGATCAGGCTGTCCTCAAGAACCCTTCTCTTTTTTGCTAAGACTGCTCCAACTTTCCTTAAATAAACTCCAATCTCAAATTTTAGAAGCTCCCAATTGATACAAAAAGAATTTTGAATTGTGGCTACTTTCCAGTAGTGAGCAATTAATTCTTTAATTTTATCCTTTACATCTGGTAATTCTAAGAGTGAACTGTTAAGTTTCCACAAAGATGCTTTGCTATGGCCTGGTGCATAATCTGCCGTTAAAGGGGTATTAATAAAGATAGTTTTGTGGTCAGTCAAAGGAGTACAATGAATGCCAACATGTAGATCAAATTTGGACATACATTTTGATATGAGCCAATAATCAATTCGAGATTGTCTTGACCCATTTTTGTTGGCCCAGGTAAATTCTAAATTGTTAGGGTATCTTTTTCTCCAAATGTCCACCAATTCAAATTTAGAGATTAAAAAGTTTATGACTTGCTGCTCATTGTTGATCTGATGCTGACGCGACGCGACCCGACACAACAGGATGAATAGTGAACACATTAAGGAATATTTTAAACAAGGTTTTTCTAATGATGACATTTTGCCTTATTAGCGGAACGGCATTGAAGCTCTGAGCAAACGCGCTCTTGAACGGATTTTAAGCAAGAACACGTTTTGGCGCAGAAAGAACAAAACGGATGTGGCTGCATGATATGGCAGCTTTCATTGAACATATTCTGATGTATTATTATGGAAATATGATCCCCAGAACACCCAACGCTATCTCACGACCAATTTGTACTTATTTTACAAGGTGGCTAATGTCGCACGAATTTGTACGATTTGTCTAAACCCCAGTGACTGTAGGTTTAGGGGTGGGGTTTGGTCATGCTCACCATCTTCATATACTGAGTGGGAATGGCATCAAGGGCTTGTCCTGAAGAATCTCAGCTCCAAACGTCTCATCTGGAACAAGAGTAAACATAATTTTAAGAACTCTAATGATATCTTTACCCCCTGATATTGCATTGGTGATATAATACAAACATATCAGAGGCAATGAGGAATGAGTAAGCTGGCCACATTTCTGTCGAAAATAACTTATATGCTTAAAGTTGTTGACCCCCTGATCCACAGTCAGCATTTATAAGTAAAAAGCATTTAAGTAAAAAATAAAAAATACATACATGTATACAAACAAATAAATAAATAGGCCTACCTTTGAGTGGAACAGTATGGCGTCTGTCTCACTAGCAAACATAACTACAAACAGACAGAGAAATACAATAAAATTGATTAACGGCCATGATATCCTGTTATTATAATAGTTAAATAAATGATTATAACTACAAGCATTATAACTTTATACTTGTCACCTGTTACATCATTTAGCTGATTATTTAGCCTACAGGCCTTTCAAGGACAATCTCACTGAAACAACTGGGGGTTAATGATTTTAAAATGTGAGACTTCTTTCAAAAACATGTAAAAATCTCACAGACCCAGAACTTTTCAACAGTAGTGTACTGAATGATTGAGGTTTTGCTTACTATAGTCATCTGGTTCATGGCCTTTGACAGGAGGTCGCTCAGCTCTGGGGTGCAGGAGGCCATCAGAAGGAACATAACATGCAATTTATCTCAGAGCCAACAATATTTAGTAAAAAATGCCAGGTTTATTACAAGGAAGCTAGAGCTGTGGTGGAAAGAGTAGGCTAATATACATAACTTAAATTATTTTTAAATATTAACAGAATTTATATTTTTAGTATTATAATTCACTATTGTACATGCAGTGTCACTTACGTTTGGATGCAAAAGCTTTTTTTTAACAAATAAATTAAAAAATATCTAATTTTGCAAAAGCTTTAATTTTAATTTTGAGCTTTCTCAGTTCACCTGAGTTTCCTCCTCCTCCTGTCAGCTTTCCCTTTGTTGAAGAGGGGGTTTTCTGTCGCCCCTGAAATTGCAGAACATTATTTATCCATATTTGTTTACCATTACAGATCAAAACAAAACATGTTTGAAATAGTTTCTGTTCATTTGCGCGCTCATGTAAGTGACGTCACCGATTAACGGTACAGCAACTTTTAGGTTAAATAAATAAATAAGTTTACTATCATTTATTAATAATTTGCCAGCAAAACCTTTACAAAACTATTATAAAATCTCATCTACATATAAACATACGATCAAAAGCCCAAACTTTCATTAAACAAGGGCTCAAAATACAGAGTTAATTAGCCAACCGCTTCTGAAAACTGAAGACTTTTTCGAAGACGCTAAACAATTTATTTGAAGTAAATGTTCAACAGAAGTGTGTCGATTACATGTAGGAAATATAGCAGGAACAGTTATACACATTATTTGTGTGATTTTATGGACTATAGGCCTACCTAAAATCGGTGAAAACAACAGCGAGACGGAGTCTTCCTGCTTGACGTTTCCCCGTTTCCATTGTAACTCAGATGTATGTGTGTTTGCTATTTTATTTTATTTTTAGTCTCGTGTAAGTCAGTTCCTGGTTCGCAACCCCCCCAATAGCTTGTTCTCTATTGCTGCATCTCCATGGATGAGACATGCAGATAACTACATACTGTAGTTCAAAGATTATTCAACCTTCATTTAATTTTATGTATACCTAATCAATGAACTTCAACAATTCTGAGTTTGTCTGTTTCAAAAACTAACCAAAAAAGTAATCACTAAACGTTTAACTTTCTATGTCAAAATAAATAATTGCAACAGTTCTATCATACCTAAATTAAACTCAGTACAACTTGAGTTTTGTTTGTATTTTATAAATGAACAAAATTAGCATCTTCTATTACAAATGCACAGTTCTCACATTTATTTATGCATTACAAATTTTTTAATTTTTTTATTCTAAAAATATTTTAGTCCAGAGACATGTGACGCATATATATCTCAAATAGGCCTACATACATGCAAGCACAGTTTTAACGTAGCTTTAATCGCCTTTTTGGTTATTTCATGACTTAATAGACGACAGAATACGTGCATGCTCACGAAATTTTCTTAACCTATTTCAACCATTTTACATTTAATAATCGTTTCACTGTTGAAACATCAACTGACGTTACTTCAACATTTCAACATTTAAATTTTCGGTCAGGTGTTGATCACTTCAGATGACTGGGAAACTCTGGGCCTGATCAGCGGCCGAAAACAGAACCAAACAGCATATTTGGCCGTTTCCGTTCAACCAACTGGTTATTTTCTATAAATAAATTAATTCAACGAAGGTAACCTCTTTTTCTACACATTTTAATGGTATTAATGTATACTCTACATGTTTGACCACATATGAACTATCATTTAGCCTCATCACTAAATAAATTAGCCTACTTTTAGAGCACAAAATTGTTTACATGAGAACAAATTTCTTCATTGATCTACACTGCAAAAAAAATCCCGTTGTTTCTACGGAAAAATACCGGCAGCTGTGGTTACCAGAACAATACTGTAAAAATGACATCAAACCGTAAACATACTTACGGAGTTACATGTGAATTTTAAATTTTAAAAATGTATATTTAACATTGGATTTCAGTAATATTAACATCATTGTTACACACTGTAAAAAAAAATCCCAGTAAAATTTACGGTAAAATAACGTATTTCATTAACTGATATAATGTTAATTTACCAACCTAATGAAGTACTAATATCTGTTTTGTACCTTTATAATACACTGACAGTCACCAAACACAGTGGTGATAAGAGTCACATGATGAATCAAAGCTCATCACAAGCAGCTTTTCCACAAGCTGAGGAGGACAATATTAATATATAGAAGGTGCACACAGTGTCATTCACACACACACTAAACACCATCATGGTAACATGCATGAAATTTAAAAAATGCAATAAACATTAATTTAACAACATTATATGTAACATAAAACCCTAATGTACATAACTGATTAGAAAAAAATGAGAAAAACTAAGAAGAAACAGAGTTATTTCAACGAAAATATATCAAATGTGAAGTGTCACGCAGGGAATTGTGGGAATGTCAATTTACGGTTTTTCACTGTAAATTTTACAATGAATTGTTATTTTTCACTTCCAAAAACTGTGAATTTAACGGTATTTTACCGTAAAATTACATTAAATGTACCGTTAGATCTATTACAGTTATTCACCGTATATAGTACGGAAACTTTCTGTAAACCAATTGACAGTTTTTCACCGCAGCATTTTTCAGTCTTTTACTGTTAAAATCACGGTCATTTTTTTACAGTGTAGTCACTTAATTTTGCTTTCAGAATGCACCCGATTTATGCATTTGAATTTTAAATGTATAAAAAATTTCCTCCGGAGGGGTACTAACTCCGTGGGTACTGTTATGTTATCATTGCAGACCATTAAAGCTGCTGTAGGTAACTTTTGTAAAAATTTATTTTTTACATATTTGTTAAACCTGTCATTATGTCCTGACAGTAGAATATGAGACAGATAATCTGTGAAAAAAATCAAGCTCCTCTGGCTCCTCCCAGTGGTCCTATTGCCATTTGCAGAAATACACCGCTCCAGGTAAGAAACAACCAATCAGAGCCAGGAGGAGTGTCTTAGCAGTGTCAATCAAGCTTGTGCGCGCAGGGCCACCGATGACGTCGGATAAACAGTTATGGCACATTCACTGGTACGGACGAAACATCAACAATATGATTTACACTGACTATGGCCTGCCCATACTTTGACTACAAACTTGGTCCTCAAAACATTACGTATTTTGCAATACATGTAATGTAACTAGGCCTATATGACGTATATGCACTATTTCTATAAGTAGGCCTAATAAATAGCTAGTAAGATAATATAACGGTAACTAACGTTACAGTATGCAAGTAATTATTCTATCGATATGTAGGCCTAATGCTAAATAAGGTTTGCTAGTACATTATTTCAGCAACATGACAAGCCATGTGAAATAGTAGGTTTCAATAGTTGCTTTGCACAGCGCGTGACATTTTATATGTTATGCGGCTAGAGTTTTGACACCGAGTCAATGGGCTCCGACGAGGAATTCACACCCACAGCGACTTCGAGGAGTCAACGGGTGGGGAGAAGAGGAAGGTGCCACTCGAGGAATTGGCAGTTTGTATTGTTTGTGCGCCATAAGCAAAGCTGCAGCACACCGGTAATCTTGAATTTGACGCCTGTACGCGCTGGCGCTGTGCA
This sequence comes from Megalobrama amblycephala, assembly GCF_018812025.1. Classification (NCBI taxonomy): domain Eukaryota; kingdom Metazoa; phylum Chordata; class Actinopteri; order Cypriniformes; family Xenocyprididae; genus Megalobrama; species Megalobrama amblycephala. The sequence goes on from NC_063065.1 coordinate 31,905,553, forward strand.
TGAGAGGGGTGAGATCAGCGCGCACACGAGCTTGATTGACACTCTAAGACACTCCTCCTGGCTCTGATTGGTTGTTTCTTACCTGGAGCGGTGTATTTCTGCAAATGGCAATAGGACCACTGGGAGGAGCCAGAGGAGCTTGATTTTTTCACAGATTATCTGTCTCATATTCTACTGTCAGGACATAATGACAGGTTTAACAAATATGTAAAAAATAAATTTTTACAAAAGTTACCTACAGCAGCTTTAATTAATCCATTTAAAAACACAAAACTGAACATTAAATAAGTTAAATTACGTACCGTTTTGCAGCGGAGATCTTTCTCTCGAACATGCTGGATTCTCCAAAATCGACTGAAGGCGACTGAAAATTCCTTATTTCCAGTAAAATCGAGGGAGCGAATTATGTTGCATTATTTAGTTAATTCATTATTGGAGTGTGCAGATTTCAGGTATTACATGCAGGAGTTCAATACGCAATGTAGCCTACAGAATACAATGTGTTACCAACTCGCGCATGGTAGGCTATAAGCAAGCTTTAGGATCTTAGTTTGATAAAAGGCTTAATAAGTCGAAATAATAGTTGCTGTTTTTGTGCTGTGCCTTGGTTTAGATCAATGATGGCCAATGCCGCAGAAAAAAAAAAAAAAAAAAGAAAAGAAAGAAAAGAAAAAGAATCTAAGAAGTTGCAGTAAATGAATGAGATTGAGTAAAACCCCTTGGATTAGTCTACTTTCAAGTAAAACTGAATTCTGATAATTTATACTCACCTCCATTTCCAAGTCCTTCTTTATTCAGTCGAAAATAAATTAAGGTTTTGTTTTAATGAAAACATTTAGGTATTTTTCTCCGTATGGGTAACTGCAGGGTTACGCAGACAACTTGTCATTCAGCCTCGCTCTCGGGAAATAGGCTACAAAATAAAAAGGAAGTTGCGCTATGTGTCTATTGACTACCCTGAAACACCAAGGAGGCAGCATGCATATTTAAATCTATACTTGAAGCAGTGCCAATAGATTCCAATAACTTTGAATACAGACATGACTCTCTAACATGTCCTCTTCTAACCAGCGTTTGTTGCGCTGGGTCCTCAAACTGCAGGACTACAATCTCCAGATCCAACACATCAATGGCACACTGATAACATTGTGGCAGTTACCCTGTCCAGAACTGGAGAGTTTGGGAGCTTGCGTTGTCACAATAACTGTGGACATCATGCCACAGAGGGGTATGGCCGCCTCGGAGGCCACACCCCTCTGTGCCAAGATGACCCATGGCGTGCCAGTGGTGGCGGGATATCATAACTTAAAACATGTTTATATAAAAATATTAAGATTGATACCAATGGACATTATAATAAGATATCTGCTATTGAAATCAGTGTGAACAGATGCACTCAGTCTCTCACTATCACAACTTAAGTGGTCATATTGAATACACAGCTATGACAATAAGAAACATAGGCCAACAAAGTGTGAATGAGACCACAAAAATAAGCTTTTGGAGGAACTTGTGAGATGTGAACCATACAATGGCATGAAAAATATGTAAACCCCTTGCAGAATCTGTGAAAATGAGAATTATTTTAATGAAATAAGAGAGATCATACAAAATGCATGTTATTTTTTATTTAGCACTGTCCTGAGTAAGATATTTTACATAAAAGATGTTTGCATTTAGTTCACAAAACAAAAAAAAATAGCTCCCCCCATTCATAAGTATGTGAACCATTGGTTCTCAATACTGTGTGTGGTTACCTGATGATCCACGACTGTTTTTGTGTTTTGTGATGGTTGTTCATGAGTCTCTTGTTTGTTCTGAGCAGTTAAACTGATCAGCGTTCTTTAGAAAAATCCTCCAGATCCTGCAGATTCTTCAGCTTTTAAGCATTTTTTGCATATTTGAACCCTTTCCAGCAGTGGCTGTATTTTATTTAATACATAGACACAATATACAATATGGAGAGATAAACCAAAAATAAATAAATTAAATGTAATATATATATATATATTTTTTTTTTTTTTTTTTTCGTGTCGATGACAGACACTATGTCCTCGTCCTTATAGTGTCTTCACCCTGAAACAGCCGATGGACACGGCCACAGAGCTCTTCCGTCAGCATGACATCATACAGGCCGGCCGTGATGTCATTACCGGCACAAACCAGAGTTTGATGATCAGCATGCTGTCCGCCACATCCATTCCTCTCAGCTGGATCTGAGATTCAGTGGCGTACTGCAAGTTTCTCACACAAACATGCTGCTTTTGCAGTATTATCAATGATTTTTCACACTTGTTGCTTCGATCTCTTGGTCTGAATGTGAGTTTGTCATTTCTGAGGTTAAATTATCAATGCTTTTGTATATTTATTGTGTTTGTGTTAAATATATGTAGCCTCCTATGATGCATCAGAGTTAGTGGTGTATTTTATTCAGTATAATTCAGGTGCAGGTGGTCTGGCAGGAGCATATATACATGAGAAACACGCTCACAGTGTCAGACCTGCGTGAGTATAACATCACATGCTGATATTGCTGAGTTAGATGTGTTCCTGGGTCAAAATATGTTGTTGATCCCGGAACAACATTCTAGTCAGAAAATTTAGTCTTAACCCTACTAAACCTAACCCTACCCATAAGTTATCCCAAAAATCAGAGGGAAATGATAGATGAATAATCAAATCAAATCAAATCAACATTTATTTATATAGCACATTTAAAACAACACTTGTTGAGCCAAAGTGCTTTACATCTCCAAAAAAACACAGTAATACGAAAATACAAAAAGAGCTTAAAAACAGACACAGTACCACAGTAATCATCACAGCCGGAAACTAAGGGCAACTAAAAGCCACAGAATAGAGGTGCGACTTCAACATTGATTTAAAACAAACTAGTGAGTCACAGGATCTAATGTGCAGTGGGAGACTATTCCACAACCGTGGCGCTGCCACCGAGAAAGCACGAATAACACTGATGTAGAAGCACCAATTCATGATTTAAGCCTAAACTTGACATAATCTGTAAACTTGTCCCTCAAATCTGATTGGTTGATTTGAATGTTGACCTGAAGACCAGATTTCTGGCATCAGTGCCGTTTCTAGGCATAGGCAAACTAGGCGGTCTTCTAGGGCGCAAACAGCTGGGGGGTGCCAGTGAGAGCCCCCGCCCCACCAAGAGAATTATACATATATTCTATTATAATATTATAATAATTATATAATTATAATAATATATTTAGTATTATTATTATTATTATTACTATTATTATTATTTCGTACTTTTGCTATTTCGAGTTATGATGATTACTTGCAATTATCTGAGTGACAAGTCTCCCTGGTGATAGTGGCCGCTGCTGTTAGGAAGAGAAATGAGATGTAGAAGGCGGCAGGGAACGTCGTCATTCGTGCTTACCTGGATTAAGTGTTTTACTTTCATTATCATGAAAAGGTCAAAGCCAAGCGGCAACCTCCCCCTTTCTCTCGTGAAGCCAATACGGAAGTAACTTAAACTGCGATTCATCGACTAGGGACAGGCTCCAAAAGAGAGCAGAATCTCATAGAGTCCCATGTTAAATTGGCCAAGTTTATAGCAGAAAAAAACATGTTTACGAGTTGGTTCAAATTGTGGTTTTGGTCTATACTGCTATTTTTGCCCTTCATGACAACTCTGAGGGGGGTGAATTTTTTTATAACTTATCCGTTTAAATTATATTAAGCCTTAAAGTTCTGCATAATTAAGGGCGTGGTCACTTGAGTGACAGGTATATTGCGCTGCTGTCTGTGAGCCGTCATGTTACCTCAGCTGCCGCTGAATTTGGCATCTCAGCCGTATTTGTGCTCGATTATTTTATACAATTATAAAATATGGCTTGCTGCATAATATTCGAGACTGATGTGTGTCTGTGTAGATGTGCATGCATGGGGAAGAGACACAGAACACACGTTGTTGGATCGTGGCATTGGCTGAAAGTTTTGGTTGTGAGATTTACTGCAATGACAATGGCGGGAGGATATCAAAATCCGACAGCACTGCTTGGATATTATAACTAAAACTGCTGCACTATTTTGAAAAAAATATACTTTGGACACAGGCTCATTTGTTTGTTAGATACGATCGTATACAGTTTTACAACATAAAGGCTGCTCAGATTGCATCCTTTCTTGAAGAACGATGACAGAGAGCAGATCATTCAGAAGAAATGTGACATGTTTTTTTGTTTTGCAATGGACATTCATATTTTACCCAAGTGCCACGGATTGGATTCATCTCGCGATCTCTATTTCATTATAAAGGTATGAAGTCCCATTTGATTTTCCATGTTGTTATTTGCACAACCAACACTACTGGTGTTGGAGCATCTATATCTTAAAAAACACTGTAGATTGACAGTAAACCTTTAGAACATTCTGATGATAAAAGTTATCTTCATTAATATTTTAGATCGTATCTTAGATAGATATATAGCTCCTTTGCTGCTAACATGGTCACTTCGAGCTAGGCGGGCGTGGTTTCAGTAACCAGTCATATCAGCTCAAACCACCTCCCCGCCTCTTTGCCCATTTTCAGTTATCCGGGAGTGACGTGCGGTGACGCGCAGCTAAGATGGCCGCGGCCTCATTTACGCGTCAAAACTGCTGTTCAGAACTCTATGGGTGACGTCACGGACGCTACGTCCATATTTTTTTACAGTCTATGGTCAAAGCCATCAGGGGCTCGGTATCATTAAAATAAAAAAGAGGATGAGAAAAAGAAAGCGAAATATACAGGTATGTTAGCCTACTAATGGACTACTTGCGCTGAGCCTCGTGACGCACATCCGGTTTGAAATATTACGGCTCAGTTGTTTCCGGTTATATATATTTTCTATCACATAGATAACTAAACCCCTCTTAAAACGAGAGTCCTCGGGATGATTTTAAATTCCAGACATATTCAGAGACAAGAGAAGAGATTCTGATGATTACCGTGTACAGACCTTTCCAAACTCAACGAAACTTTAAGTTTTAATCCAACATAAGCTGTGATTCTTTCACCACAGGGTGTCAGCGCTCTAATAGTGATTGCGACGCTGCAGTGTGAGACGTGATAAATAAGATCAGAATGAACATAATATTTTAGTCTCTATTCTGTGCCATTTTTTCTGACAACTATTTATGTAATTCACACATTTATGCCAAAAATCCTAATATTCAAGGTAGTTGCGCTGTCATTGCGTTATTCTTTAAGATTAATTAATAACACCGTTAAAGCAGTTATCACATTCATTAACTATTTCAAACACTGGAATAAAAGAGCAGTTTTAACTTTTTTTTGTTTGTCTTGCCATCGTGATAATGCGTTGTCACCCATCGTTACTACACTTACCATAGTAAAACAATGCACTTCCTGTGTTATCAGTCAAATTCATTTAAATGTAAATTTAACAGGTATGAAATATGATGACTAAGAGAAAAACACTGCTAATGAGAAGACGAGCACTTGACGGCGGAAGGTTATTAGGGAAATATATTTATTTATTATTCAGAATGCGCATTTGGAAGGGAAATATATTAATAAACATTTCAGCAGGTTGAAGATAATTAATGTTAATGCAGAGAATATGATTAATTGTTTAAAAAACATTTCGCAGCCCTAAAATGTAGTAATAATCTGCGTTTTCACAAGAAGCTCTCTGTATAGACAAATCCGGCGAAACACGGAAGTAAAGCAGCGCCGCCATTACTGCGTGCCTTGTGCTAAGGAAGTAGCAGAAGTAGCGTGTTGGTCCCGTAGGCTGTAGCAGATGTTAGCTATATAGTTTTTTTAGTACCTATGCTGTCCAGTGATGCCGGGCAGAGCGTGTTGTGTGGTTGGTTGTTTTAACAACAGCACAAAACTACATGCCTGGAATAAAACCGTTTGTGTAATCCACGAAGCTTTGTTGCACATTGACTGCCCATGTTTACGACCATACAGATTGCACAGAGTTCCTGGTCGAGCGGAGGACCAAGATGTGCGTCAAAAGTGGATGAAACACATAAACGAGGTGGCTCATCGCATGCCAGATGATTAATAAAATAATCTTCAATACCTATAAGAACATGTATTTTATTGCTACAACTGGTCGTGGCTAAGGCCATCCTTAAAAATATTTTGGTTTGCCGTAACAGCCAAAAAAATAAAAAATGGTCGGTAGGTCGTAAAAAATGTAAAAAAAAAATTAGGTAGGCTATCATTTTTCTCAAGAAAAAAACAACTCACCTAACTTAATGCTGTAAACATACAAGAGCCCTATCAGCTGGCAGTATTATTTAAAATAACAATTTAAATATAATGCATTTTTTATTATAATAACAACTTTATTTAATGATATAAGTAAAAATATAAAAAGATGTAATACATTACACATATCAGCCAAAACAGGTTCTGTGTGAGGGGCTGCTAGCTGACAGCGTTCGGTCATTTCTGAGAGATTTACCTCAGACGAAGGTAAGTGTGAATACATAAATCCATTTTGAAAAACATGTTTACAAGAACATAACATTATACGTCGTTTGATGTTGTAATATTTTTTTAATCTGTATTTCTAGCATGTCACATTTACAAGCACCAAAACGGTATTTATTGTTTGAATTTCGTAATAAAATTGACAGAATCTGAGAGCTGAGATTTTTTTCTATCATAAGTAACCTGCTCTGTCTAGTCTGTCGGTCTCTGTGTCCTCTTTACTTCGCGATATTTCTGTGCGTGAGAAAATGGATGTGTGGCGTGAGAGCGTGTGAAAAGCGTCAATTGCGTGTGTCTCACATTTTATTGCATTTTGTATTAGCTGTTTGAAGAGTAAAAAAATCCGTGGGTCTTAACGCAATTACAATCGGCAAGTCGGTCGGACTAAAAGGGGAAAAAATAATTAATTTGGTCGGTCCTAAATTGACAGGGTCGGTCGGGTTATGGCAAACAAGAATATTTTTAAGGATGGCCTAATAATTATTTGAAACTTAAGCTTGTGAATATAGCAACACAGCTATAATGACAGCGTTCGGTTTTATTGTTGTCATCAATTAATACACTTCTTAATTAATTAATTACATTTTTATATTTCATTATGTTGTCAATAAATTACCTTTATCTGTAAGTTTTGGCCACTGCCTGACATCATCTACCCATGTTCCCTTTCACCAGACATTTTCTTTAATGAGCAGGATGCGCTTTAATTGAAATGTCATTAGAGGGCACCGGCCGGCAAGTGTCACACCGTCACACTTCGCAGGCACGCAGTAATGGCGGCAGGCAAGATGGCGGCGCCCATAGAGTTCGCGGCGGATTTGTGTATATAAGTGCGCTGAACGCTGACCGGAAACGCTCGAGCCGTAATAAGTAGAACGCGGAAGTAGCTGTGCAAGTAGTCCATTGGTTAATTGTTCTGTTCTACTACAAACTAGTTGCTCTATCATCACGAGCAAAACATGACACTGCATATTAGCACAGGGATAAATCACGCAGCAGAATCCCAGTAAACACAGAACGTTCCAATATGGTTCCCGTTTGATTCCTTTTTTTTTTTTTTGCAACCTAAAGGGAACGTTCTATTTACGTAAAGAAAACTTTCCAGGCTAACGAACAGGGAACGTTAGAATCTTTGTTCTGGGAACGTTTTGGGAACCAAAAATTGTTAACTGGGATATTATAGCATATAATATCAAATAAATGCATTTCTTTATGCTGTAATAGTGCAGTTAGTTGTGATTTGGGTGTGTAGATTATAAGAATTTGTTTGTTTATGCTAGAGAGTGTTATATTAATGGTAGCCTACATGATAGGTGCACTCAACAAATTTTTAGAGAATCACAAGGCAGATGCTATTGTAGGAAGAGAAGCATCAGAGGCAAGCCCCAGTCTCGCCTAGGGTGCCAAAAAGGCTAGAAACGGCCCTGCCTGGCATGAGAATCACTTCTGAATCATGCTGGAGTATCATGTTCACTGTACAGTAAGTCTGGAGAGATTGCGGGAGCTCACAGCCTGCTCTCTGCTGACATCCTGTGGACACAGATGTAGTTGCATTACTCACTGTTAGACACTGAAGCAGCTGTAGGCAGGGCTGGACTGGGACAAAAAAATGGCCCTGGCATTTTTGCTCAGACCGGCCCACCACAATCGGTCGGACACCACCCACCAGAGTATTACAATTAATTGGTAGAGTTATTAAAAGTACACTTAGTAAGAGTAGGATTTCTAGATAGACAATGTGCTCCATGATATAAAAGCTAGTTAACCCTTAGAACGTGGATGTAGAATACTGATAATTCTATAAAGAATTTAAAAAAAAAAAAAATTCCAATGAAACAGACAGCAGAAAAACTATAATTTACAATTACAAATATACTTTGTTTTAAAGAGCACAAACCCCTGTTTAAGTGTCAAACATTTACCTCTCATTGTTTAGATACTCCCCATTAAAAACAATGAAAAAGAAAACTATACTACCAAATTACTCACAAAAAACGTCCTAATAAAATGATATTCATGTTATTCACTTGCCATAAACAACCAAGTGTTCATACCAGAGTAATAGGGTACAAGAGCTACAAAACATAACTTTTTATAGCTGAAAAGTGAGATCTAGTAGACCATCATCACGACTAACAGCTATAAATAGACACCTATAGTCTCGTTGTGAAATAAACACATCGTCAGTAATATTACATTATAATAATAACCTGAATTTTTTTTTTTTTTGAAAAATCAAATTGCATCATTTCAGGTTTTTCTATGAGAAAGGCCGTTACTGCATAAGTGAACTCTGATAGCTACAAGGGCACTGCTAACTACAAAAAACAGTGCAAAATAACTTTTGCTGTGCTATTTGACTTTAGCTGACTGAGTGACCAGTGCAGTAGGTGACAGTCTGACTTTATAATAACGACGGCGATTATGTTGTCTTATAATATTCATTCATTTAAGCATCATCGTCGTCGTCGTCGCATCATGAGTCCCTCGCTGTTAATCATGTAACTACCCTGCTTACCGCTTTTATTATACTCTAATGCTTACTCTGTCCCTCATTGGCTTCACTGTCAGACACCTGCTGCTCCTCTGCCTTACAGGTGTCTCCTCCATGTTCTTCTATGTTCACCTGTTTTTGCACGTCAGGTACTGTAGGTTTGGAAACTGAAGCTACAGTAACCGCACTAAACATGCCAGTAATTTTTGCACGTTGAGGCATCAACCTCTAAATTTTTTGATTTTTTTTGCCCGCAACTTCTCCGCACCCCCCTTGCACTTGCGCTTTTGTTTCTCCATCCTCCTAATCCAAAGATGTTCTGGCGAAACAGAGGGGACGGGCTGGAGTCTGTTAAGAGATGTGATTGGGCCAGCCCAGTGTCAGTATGGAAAATGAACCAATGGGCCGCTGTCCCTGCTTTATGGGCCGGTCGTTGGCCAATTTTTATGTTTATTAAAAAAAATCATATCATATAGCGGCCCCGCCCTCAAGTGCGTCGGCCCACCGGGCATTTGCCCGGTATGCCAGATTACCAGTCCAGGCCTGGCTGTAGGTGTTGATATATACACCATATACTTTTTTGGCAAAAGTCAGTCCCAGCATACATGCAGTGTGAGTATTTTTTTACATTTCTGAGGTGTGTGAATAAATCCTGCAGAAATGGAGCTTCAGCCTGGTGTTAATGGATTTCGTCTCTCCAATCAGCCCATCTTACTAGTGTGCCCCCTACAGGCCAGTCTAGAGGTCAGACATCATCACACACCACACTCACAGAAACAACACAGCATACTGACAACCATAATATAACATACTGACAACCATAACGATAGTAGAAAGTTTGTTCAGAGTTATCTGGTCTGTAATAATGTTCTCAAAACGTTAGCACAAAAACATTAAATATACATCATTCATGGAATGTTTTTCTTCTGAAAAATTTTAGTTGGACGTTCATCTAACCAAGAAAAACCTTTTTAAAATCCTGACATTATGCACATTCAGAAATAATGTTTTCATAACATTACCTTTTTGTTCACTGGGAAATCTCATTATATAGTTTGTGTAGTCTATGTAAAAAATAGACTTAATATGTGAGCTTCATTCATCACTAACATTATGTTTGGTTTTTTACTGATATTAAAATTTTATCCGATAATATAGATACAGTCGATAATAATTTCCATTATATGGTCAGTGACTATAACTAGCCAAATTAAACTAAACTAACTAAAGTTCTTTACTATTTTCTCCAAATAAAAAAAGTTTTTTAAAAAAGCTTAAACCTAAAATCAAAGTCAGTTTAGGCATCTCAACATTAATGAAACGTATGAAAAATGGAGATTAATTTCTCAAATCTGAAGAGTTAAATACAAAATTATTAGATATTACATTTTACATTTATTAGATATTACATTTCATAAGCTTTGTTACCTGCTGTTCACACATTGGCAATAAAAAAGTGATTAATAGATGAAAATTCTTACATACAGCCCATTTAAATCATGTCTCGGATATTTAAAAATATAAAATAGTATTTTTTTTAATCTATTCTAATGTGACTTTAAAATATAAGGGTGAGTAAATGATGACAGAGGTAACTCATCCTTTCAGACATACTTTGAACTACAGTAATAATGTGTTTTTATAATAACCGTCGCTGTAGATGGATGAATTTGACTCAAGTGTGAACACGGTTCATGATTACTCTTGATTGTTAATCTAAAAATCAATATTCAAATGTCAAACCACTGTGAAATCATGTTCAGGTAACTGGTTTCAGTTTATTATGGAAGCCCGTTTCCACCACTAAATAAAAAAATGTAAAAAAATAATTGCAACTTTTTATCTCACAATTGCGAGTTTATTTCTCAGAATTATGACTTTTTAACATGCAATTGAGAGATAAAAAGTCACAATTACTCTTTTTATTTTCTTCAAATTTTGAACTTCAAATTTTGATTCTTCTGACCACAGAACAGTTTTCCACTTTGCCACAGTCTATTTTAAATGAGCCTTGGCCCAGAGAAAACGCCTGCGCTTCTGGATCATGTTTAGATATGGCTTCTTTTTTGACCTATAGAGTTTTAGCCGGCAACGGCGAATGGATTGTGTTCACTGACAATGTTTTCTGGAAGTATTCCTGAGCCCATGTTGTGATTTCCATTACAGTATCATTCCTGTATGTGATGCAGTGCCGTCTAAGGGCCCGAAGATCACGGGCATCCAGTATGGTTTTCCGGCCTTGACCCTTACGCACAGAGATTGATCCAGATTCTCTGAATCTTTGGATGATATTATGCACTGTAGATGAAGATAACTTCAAACTCTTTGCAATTTTTCTCTGAGAAACTCCTTTCTGATATCGCTCCACTATTTTTGTCCGCAGCATTGGGGGAATTGGTGATCCTTTTCCGGCCTCTTATTGCTACCTGTCCCAACTTTTTTGGAATGTGTAGCTCTCATGAAATCCAAAATGAGACAATATTTGGCATGACATTTCAAAATGTCTCACTTTCAGCATTTGATATGTTATCTATATTCTATTGTGAATAAAATATAAGTTTATGAGATTTGTAAGTTATTGCATTCCTTTTTTATTCACAATTTGTACAGTGTCCCAACTTTTTTGGAATCGGGTTTGTATATATAAGTGATTTTCTTGCTGTCGTTATTATAATTTTTTTGTATTATTGTTATTTTTATTTAATTGTTGTGTGTTTTGTTACTGAATAAAGCATTTAAAAAAAAAAGCAAAGTCTGTTCACTCGGCAGCCATATTTGGAAAAAATAATTAAAATAAGCATTTTTTTATATTATTTTTATATTTTATTATTATAAAAATGTTTATATTAAATATTCTTTTTTTAACAATTTAATACATTTTGTATTTCCATGCAGTTTGCAGTCTGGTTGGAAATAATGAAATGAATTTTGTTAGTAATGTTGGTACTTTTAACTAAAGTTGGTATTGTTAACTAAAGCTAAAACTATTTGTATTTATTAATTGAAACAATATTTCTGAAAAAAAAAATATATATATAAATATTGGATAAAAACATTTCAAAATTTACAAATGTTGTCTTGGCCACAAACTGAAATAAAATTAAGTTGAAGAACTAAAATTATTGAGAAAAAATAAATAAATAATGAAATAAAACGAAATAAAATTAAATAGAAAACTGATAAAATTACAAAAACTTGCACTAAAATTCAAATGAAAACAAAAGTATAAATAAAATTAAGTCCTTTAAAAAGATTAATAAATACTATAATAGTATAAAATAATACTAAAATAAAAAACTGTATCTCAAAAATAACAGTAGGTAGAAAATAAAAGATTTTTCAGATAATATTTAATTATATTTCATTAATTTTATTTGATTCCAGTACAGTGACTTGATAAAAAACATCAATTATGTCCAATTATTCAATTATTTAATCAATTATATTCATATCATGGATAATTATCATCATTATTTCTTTAAATAATAAAATATTAATTAATATTATTTATAATATGACACCTAACATTTTCCTCACACAATATAAATGGTTCTTTATACATGAAAATCTACAGCTGGCTTTATATCTTAGGAAATTATCTCATCATATTTTGGGGGTCATTTTATCAAAAGAGGTTGAAAACATCGAATTTGCTTTTTACACTATTATGTTTCTATCATCTCTGTATATATTTCAGATAAACTTGTGCCTACATGGCACATTAAACCAATATAAACTTTAGTTAATCAAATTTTCCAAACAATCACATATTTCGGGGCATCCAAGACCAAGTCCTGTCTGTCTGAATGGGGGAATCCTGAAATCTCAAGAACTCCTCAGCGAACTCACCACCATCAATATTCAAAATGTTATCAAACCAAGAGCTCTGACACAGTCCAGCACTGCTGGATATATACCGTAGTAATGTACGGTTTGCATTCTGTTTACAGTTACATTCTGCAACCGTTTCATGCATTCTGATTCCTTCATACACTGTGTCTTTTGTGGGGTCATGCAAACCTTATTAATCAAAACCGTCACTGTGTGACATTTTTATATGGCACTTAAAATAAGACCGTAAAGTAACTATAAACCTATAGAAAGACACCACCAGAATCCTTCCACCCAAATAACCCAAGTTAAGTTGAAAATGGACAAACTCAGTGATTGGGTTAAATGTTTGACCCAACCTGCTGTGTAGTTTTAATTAACTCACCTATTGTTTAAAAATGACTATATTGTTTCTTAAAATGAACCCAAAATAGGTTGAAAGTTAACATTTATTAAAAAGTTTAATAGATGATAATTAAACAATAAACATTTATGAAATCGGGTTCATTTTAATCCAGATGTATAATCATTTTTAAACAATAGTTTGTCCATTTTTAACCCAACTTGTGTTGTTTTTAACCCAGAGTGTGCTTTTTTTCTGTATACAAATGTCCACTGATAAAAGTAAAGTATAGAAAAAAGTCTTTGGGTTATTTTGGGTAAAAGAACACAATGGCCAGTGAATATTTTCACAAGGTTATCGCTTTGGATTTGAATCTGTCATTTAAGAGATAAAATCGTAAGAAAAAACCTTTATCTGATGATGTTTGGGATGTAGGCTATTGTAGATGTAAATGAAATAGTTAATCAGTTGTGTTATATTAGCTTCAGCCATAAATTGTGTAAAATAGGAATTATATATGTTGTTAGAATGCTATCCTTTGATCTGTTTATATAACACCAGTGTGTTTGTTGTCTTTGACAATAATAATTGTTTATATTGACAATAATAAATACACAGTTTATATTATATGCTTTTATTATACATGCATTCATATAAAGCATGTAAACAGTATAAATATTAAATATGTGAAATCACAAGAAATTTGGCGAACATGCGACATAAATCATCAATCTGCTCTGATTCCGACTGTTGGTCCAAACGCAGCTTTTTTGGTGGAGGAGACTGATCCACTCCTGCACTGTCCTGTTGAAGAAACACACATAATCATGTGACTCTGACCAGATTTACAGGGATCTGAGTTGAAAAAGGATACTATCGTCCCAGATGTTTAATTTCTAAATCTAAGTAAAACTGAGAGTCTAACCAGAGCTCTTTTCCGGTTCAGATGGGAACAGGTTCTCTGGTGCAGCTGATGATTTTGGCTCCTCAGTTTAAGCTTCAGCTGCACCTTGTTGTAAATTTGCTCATATAGTTTTTGTGGAGGTGTCCGGTCCACACCTGCATCGCCCTGTTGAGGAACAGATATAATCGTGTAACGCTGGGCAGGTTTAATGAGTGCTTCTTGATCAATCTAAAGACGAATCTTTCTATATATTCTTTTGAAATTTTGAATAGAGAACCAATATATTCTGAACACCATTACTGACAATCCTCATTTTGTCTGCGTGAGATTCTCCAGCTTTGTTGTTGTTGAGCTGTTAAAGCTCCGCCCTCTTCTGGAAAGGGGGCGGGGAGCAGCAGCTCATTTGCATTTAAAGGGACACACACAAAAACGGCGTGTTTTTGCTCAAATGGGGCAAATTTGACAAACTATAATAAATGATCTTTGAGCTGAAACTTCACAGACACATTCTGGAGACACCAGAGACTTATATTACATCTTGTGAAAAGGGCGTATATATATAAATCTTAAAATAAGTAAAAACAAGAGATTGAAGGCACTTACAGAAGTCGGTGTTCTCTGTGGGATCTTCTGTTCCCTACACTGCATTGGGAACTTGAAGTTTTCTTCCTGTTGTGGGGAACCTTCGGGCACATGTGCTCCATGTGGGGTCCCAGAAAGCACATGTGCAACTTTTGTGATCCTGCAGGGCATGGGTCCACCCTGAGCGGAAGACGCTGCTGCACCCTTCGGAGACTCCGCGGACACTTCTGCTCCTTGTCGGGTCCCAGCTGCTCCCACTGGAGTCCTGTCCTGTTTGGACTTTGCAGGATTAGACGATCCCTGAACCGAAGAGGCTAGAGGCTTCTGCTTGAGCAGCTCCCGTCTCAACGGCTCAGGGATTTTCAGTTTTGGCCTCTTCGGGGCTCCATTTGGTGCCACAGGTGCTCCCTGTAGAGACGTAGGAGTTTCTTGCGCCTGTTGGGATCCAGCAGCCAAAGGTGCTCCCAGATCAGAAGAGGCCTTTTGTAGATGCCTAACTAGATGATCAGGGATCTTGAGTTTACCTCTTTGTTGAGACCCGATGGGAACAGCTGGTTCCTCTGGGGATTCAACAGGCACAGGAGCTGCTTTTTGCTTTTTCTTCCTAAACTGTCTCCTCTTGTCTCTGGCATTCAGTGATGCAACTGAGATAAACTCAGGCTTCTCAGATGCATCACTGGATGAGGTGAGGTCCCCTTTTTTTGAGTTCTTTTGGGACCTGTCGAGCACACTTGCACCCTGTGAGGACCCGTCAGGTGCTTTTTGTGGCTTCTGCCTCCACTGCGGTGACTCCGATCCATCACCGAAGACCGGAAATGAGGCGGGTTTTCTCCCCTCAGTCGTCTCAGATACAGGTGCCCCCTGTGGCTTTTTTGATTTCTTCTTTTTTTTCTTCTTCTTCGTAGGCTTCAGTGTTTCATCTGAGTTTGGGATCTTCTCAGGTGCACCAATGAACACCGGGGATGAGGTGGAGTCTCCCTTCTCAGGCATTGCCTTCTGCCTCCACTGCTTTGTAGACTTAATGGATTCATCTGTGAAGCCAGATTGTTTGGATTTTCTCCAAGCCTTCTCAGATGCACCACTAAGCAGGGATGTGGGGCATGAAGTTCCCCCAGCCTCCACTGTTTCCCCCCACTGGCCGTGGGGGAAACATTCTCATTCTCCGCAGATATGGGGTCTGAAACCTCCATTATGGCCCACCAGCGTCCCTCAGCGAGAGCCGTGGCGAGCTCATCCGAGAATTCAGACGACGACATGGTGGGAATGGATGACACACTCATGTTGATTTTGAATTCAATGATGAAAGACAAACAATACTTTTCTCAATCTATGTCTGTGAAACACTATGAAAGAAAGAGAAAGAGATGAGTTGAGGCCAGAGTAAACCCGTGTTCTGCGATTTTTGTCATCAGAAGGTCTACGGACGTTCGTGTGGAGCACAATTTTTGTGTTCGCACTGACAGCATACGCTTGGTGAATGTTAAAGGGATAGTTCACCCAAAAATAAAAAAGATTTTGCCCCCCTATTGACTACCATAGTATATATTTTCCTACTATGATAGTCAATGGGGGGCGAGATCTGCTTGGCTTCAAACATTCTTCCAAATATATTCAGCAGAACAAAGAAATTTATACAGGTTTGAAACAACTTGAGGGGATTAAATGATGGCAAAATGTTCATTTTTGGGTGAACTATCCCTTTAAGACAGGAGAATGTTAACTATGGTTGTAAAACAATGACAATGAACAATGAAATATAAATTATCAACAATGCATATACAGAATATATATATATGGGTCAAAGACAGATGTCCACATCAATAGAAATGTACAAAAGTGATTTTATATGCACAGAAAGCTCATTAAATGCAAGTAAAACATCTACTTTTAAGGTTTCAAATAAGTTTTGGGAGAATAAAATGTCAAAATGTTTGTGAAATAATGTTCCATTGTCATTCAGTGTAATATTTATATTTATGTAAAAATTGAAACACACTTATTCTGACCTGTACGTATTAAAATATATAAAAGAATAAGTGAGCGTAGTAAATATTGATGCATTTAAATGAGTAAAAATTTCTTGCTGACAAATGGGCAAAACCTAGGATAGTGTCAAAGTTTAAAAATGTAAAATTACAAGTTATTAGCATTCGGGGTAAAAGTAATTAGTCTTTAATAGGCATAAATATATTTTTGTTGTAAATATCCATGACAAGATTGTTACACTGAATGACATTTTAATGGGTGTCTTCTGTAAATCATGCTAAAAATGTATATTTAATTTAATTTTTTAATTTAATGTATATTTAATTTAATATATTTAATTGTTGCTCAGAAAAAAAATATATATATATATATATAACAACAAAGCTATATAACCATATATGTATATGTATATATATATATATATAATTAGTTTGATCATTATTGATTTACATATCAGCCTCCCATTTCCACACAAACCTCCACTATAGCATCATGCCTGTTTATCTAAATGTACAGTAAATCGAGGCGATAACATTCCACTGTTTAAGCAAATTCTTCTCCAAGTTATAAAAATATTAAAATTCATATCCCAAACCCTGAGTAAAAAGCATGTACTCACGATCACTCTCCGACTCGCTACAGAACGCGAACATTCGATCACAGTGACGTCACAGTGAGATTCCGAACATGCAGTTCAAACACAAACAGAGACTAAACATTTGTAATGAATGATTGATCATACAAACACTAGCGCTGTTTATTATTTATGTTCATTTTAGCATTTGAAGCTGGAGAATAAATGGGAGCAAGAGAAGCTGCGGATCAAACAGTTTATTAAGCATAACAGATATTACAATAAAACATTTCTGATACAGACTATTCACACATATATATATATATAAAAACTTGTAAATAAAATAATTTTATATAAGCTACAATTTAATAACATAATTTTATATATGAATGAGGTGTTTGTCCGTCGGAGCTGTAGTTTTTCTGTAGCCACTGCTAAAAATATGGCAAACAAAACACACAAATAACATTTTAAATTACTTCCATTTCTGAACAAAGAAAGTAGTAAATGATATCATAAATATACGAGCCAGATTTTTGTCAAAATCTTTCGTACATGACGAATAACAAAAAAAAAAAAAAAAAAAAAAAAAAAAAAAAAATCACAAATATGATGCAGCTTACCAAATAAATTAGGCCTGTCATTTAATGAACAAATAATTCAATGATTAAATAGCATATGCACAGTTTATTATGTAATATATATTTTTTATTTCAAAAGAGGAAAATAAAGAGGGTTGAATACAAGAAGAATTTTAGAATCGTTATATGAATGTCCAAATGTTTACATTCAAAAATAATAAGCAACTATAGGTACATATAAACACTTTAGGTTTATTTCCCTTCACTCCACAACTAACTTCACATTTAACCCTATATTCAGAACAAAACAAGAATGAAAAAATATAGCTAAAACGAATTAATTTAGCTAAAGCAAAACTGAAAGTAACGTCTACCTCTCTCATTCGGCACAAATCCACATTTGTCCATATTCGCGATGTATTTGAAATTAAACTATAATTTATTATGTAAAGTTCAGTCTTTGTGCTTCACGCGCGCTCCCGATAACGACGGGAAAAATGGAAAAAGTGGTAATTTCATGAAATCATCTAAAGCATGAGGAATGATCTGTTATCTCTATGAACGAAAATGAGAAATGTAGATCTTCTTTAAAGTGAATTTTACCGCACAACTAGAGTTAAAAAAAAATAAAATGTTTAATTTAATATATATTTCATTATGGGGAAGAGGGTTATAGAAGAATGATATTATAGTAAAAATCATGAAGATGGTGGAACAAATGCTACACAAATATGTCTAACTTTAAATATTTACCATTTTACTACTATAAAGTACTAAAATATTTTTGTAATATATTTCTTTGCATGACATGTTATTATAGTGTTTGGATCAATGTTTATTATATTATTAAACTAATGAATCCTTCACTTTGAAATCAGTTTGATAAACTTTATGACTTTTATAAAGAAAGACTGGATCCAAAATACAACAAATCTCATAAATCACACTTGAAATATTGTTAAAATTGTAATTCTTATTGATTTGCCTGTGAAAAAAAAAATATATATTTACAATGTAGATGTAAAGAAATCTTAATAGATCAATGTAACCCTTCTTATTAAATTATTTATTATTGTGTGTCGGTCGTGAGAGGAAAAATATTCCAAAATACAATATGAGAATTAACTGCACAATTTTAGAAATGTGTACCTTGGATATTTATTGCATACAAACTAAATGTGGAAAAACACCTTTGAACCAGTTCTGTAGAATGACCCATATATAGCCTATATATATGTACATACATATACATATATATATATATATATATATATATATATATATATATATATATATATATATATATATATATATATATATATATTCCATGGCAGAAACAAGCTTCCATATTGAACGGTAATGTATATCCATCTAGTATTTCTTCAGAAAAGGTTTGAATATTAATGATATTTCAAGCTTTCTTGAGTATTAGATCAGCAGAATCAAACACAGTTTAACATCAATGAGTTCAGGTTAATTTCTATAGCAAATCAAACAGCATTTTTTCACAAAACATGTTCAACTCTAAAACTTCAAGAAAATCAAAGCTAAATAAAAAAGTTATTTGCTTTACATGCTCATTTGTAGTTACTTACAGGGTAATAAAAAATAAATTAAACAATCCCTTAATGTCCGAAACTGTAATTTTTCACGCAAAAACATGAACATATTGTTGCAACATTTTAACAAAAATCAACATTTGGTTAAAATCTCATGTTATAAATAACGAAATGCTATAGAGGATAATTAAGACAATATTGGCTGATTAGACTGCAATACAGTTTGCCACATCTCATACCTCAGATACATCAAATATTACCCATTATAGACAGTAATTTTAAAGTAAAGAGTAAAGGAAACACTGTAGCACTTATTGAAACAACCAGTTCTTTATTTATCCTTGTAAGACCCCCCTACCTCCCATAAAACACTTTCTCATTGGATCTATGCAAATCCCAGGTGACCTATTTTGATCTCAAAAAGGTGAGTTCACACTGAAAGGTGAAGAGTTTGCATCTAAAAAAAAAACTACTTTTAGTAAGAGATTTTGTGCGCAGTACCAAACTTCTCCACTAGATGTCATCCAGACTCCACCGTGACCATATAAGGACTTCCACTTCAGTGATCTGATTCTGAACCATATATTTCCATAATTCTCAACACATTTATGAAGTAGACTTCCTATTCAGAAGAAGTTTGTGCTGTAAAGTTAATATTTGATTTGAATTCAGTCCCTGAAACACATGAAAAAACACAGAAAGAATCAAAGCGTGTGTTAGAGCATCACACATCTCTTGCTGATTCTCTATTGCTTTTGAAAATCACCAAATATGAAAACTAGAAGCTTTCAAATGATATATAGTTTGTTAATATTAGGTTTAGACTTTGATATTAATGTTATAAATGTATAATGGTAAATGTCCCACAGGTGCGGGGAGGGACAGTCTTAAAAAAAGTGGTTAAAAACATTTTTATAAATCATAAATTCAGATATTTATCCCTTGTAATGTTTTTGGGGAACTGCATTGAATGCAAAATTCAGAAGCATGAGGGTTAAAGAAAAACCTGCAGATCTCAGAGATGACTCAGTTTGACCTCCTGAGGTCATTTTTATTGACCTTTCAGCTCCATTTTGTAGCTTTTTATGAAATTCTGTGCATATGATGGTATGATGTAAATCTCTACATCCTTCTAAAAAGTGAGAGTAAATGAACAGACGCAGGCTTTACATAGAATGATTTATTATAAAAGACTGTACAATTAAATTTCAATTAACATTATAAATACAAACTCCGTGCCGAGACGAGCTTCAGCGCAGATGGGATTGAGTTGAACTTCAAATGTTTCAGTACGACAAATAAAGTCTGAAGGCATGAATTATCTTTAAACTCCTGAATGACTGACAGCGGTCGATGAATCGCTCTCAGACTCCTGAAACCTGACGACCCTTGACCTCAGTGCTGGAACATAAGCTCACGCGGTCACATGACAAGAGTCCAGCGTGGGAAGAGTTGTGATCGACTGATTAGAGAGATCGAGATACTTACAGCCTATCGACACACAGTTCATGTTTGTTCATCGTAGCAAATACTTTAATCATCGTGGCTTTAACTAAAAATATTGTCATGGAGGGAAAATGAAGTTCTGTGCTTCGCATTCGTCATCCAAATTAATACAAAATTTGATAATAAAAATTAGAGCATAAACACAAGTAGTCTACAAACGCCTATATTAAAAATAAAAAGTGTTCTGTAAATAATACGAAGATGAAGCTGAGTGGAACTGAACGTTTAGGTTACGATACATATTTGATTTTTGTATGCATGCTTTACGTTAAGATTCTGATACACTTTGGGGCGACGACATGATAAAACACTAAAATCAATTCGTTTATGAGATCCAAAACTCAAATAATCGGACGACTTTCAGTTAGAAAATCTACTTGTGATTGACATTCATTTTTATGTACACTGACCATCACCACACAGTAAAGTTCAGAGATTCTCATCAGGAACAAACATAAATGATTTCAGGTCCTTCAGTCGGCGTAGTGCATGATGGACTCCACGTAGTTTCCGGGGAACAGCCCCGTGACGCCGTTGCAGACGCCCTCGAACCAGCCGTCGTCGTTCTTCTTGATGATGTAGATGATGGCTCCTTCCATGAAGCTCAGCTCGTCGTCCTTATCCTTGCTGTAGTCGTAGATCGCCACCACTGCAAACATTAATACTTTATTAGTTATTAAAGCAGTAACTGTGTGACACGTCAAGGGTGTGATGATGATGAACGACAGTCGTGTTTAATTCACAGCTGTATTATTTCTAGTTCCTTTTGCTGCTGTAAAACAGAAACGGATGTTTTACTGTGTCTTGTTGTCCACAGAGATGGACTTAAAAATAAAATAAAACAAAGACAGTCATATTTGTTAAATACCAATGAATTGACTAAAGTGACGTTTTTGAAAATAATGCATTTCAATAAGAGACCAATAACCTTCATTGCCATTAAAGTGAAATTACTGGAGCCTGGTAAACAATGCTTGAGGAAAGATGTCCGATGGGGTTTTTGCAATGGAACTCTTCATATATAAATAGTTAATATATGTTAATAAAATAACAATAAAATAAAATAATGTTACTACTACTACTACTAATTTTATAAATATATCATTACATGTTGATTTCAAAAATATAAATGTTACATACATGAAATAATGGTAAAAATAATTAAATAAAAATAAAAAATAAAGATATAATAATAATAATAATAATAGCAATAAAAATATAAACGACATTAGTAAAAATGTTAATAAAATTAATGATAATTTCAAAAAATATTTAAATCATTACTTGTTGATTATTTCGAAAATATATTACATGTTAATAAATAAAATAAACAAATGGTAAATCATATTAGTTCTAATAATAAAACAATATAGATTTATGTTATTTCAATAAATAGCTACATTAATAAATTAAAAAAAGTTTATAAAAATATTTTAACAAATAAAAATAATATCAATACAAACATAAAATGACATGTTATAATAAAATGAAGAATATAATTAGTTATGTTAATAAATAAAATGTTATAAATGTGTCAACATGTGTATGTTAAAATAAGCAAAATAAATGTTAATACATTTATGATAATAATAAATGTAATATAAATAGTTACATGTTAGAAAATAAAATGTTAGAAATATATCAGCAAATACATGTATGAATGTAAAAAATAAAATACATGTTATTATGTTAATAAATTAATACTAATATTATCAATATATGTTAAAAATTAATAATAATGAAAATTTACTTTAATAAAATGTTATAAATATATGTATATTAAATGCTATAAAAGTAAATGTTAATACCAATATAATGATGCATGATAATGATAATTTGTGAGACTGTTTGAGTCTGCTGCTGCAGTCGTTTACTTTTTTTGTTACACATTTAATGTTTTCTTTATATTTTTTAAAAAAGGTTGTTTTTTAATGACTGTCATGTTAATGTTAGATTTTAAAATGAATATATTATTTTGAAAAGTGTGTATCTAGAGCAGAAAAACTCATTTGATTTTGTCTGCGTTGGTTTTCACTCGCGGCGGTTCAGGAGGAAGATGAGGAAGATGAGGGAGGATCTGAAGGATCATTAGACAAAACATTTCTGTTTTCTTTAGTGTCAAACTAGTATATCACAATTAAGGTTTCTTATAGGACTGGATAGGAGAGACAATACGGTGTGAAATTATATATCAGACTACAGGAGAAACATTATGAATGTAGTTTGACTCTTGAACAGTTGCAACATCTTAAAGAAGCTTTTCCTGATTTTAGACTAGATAGTTACAAAATAACCGTCTAAATGTTAATGAAATGAGCGGTTGTCCTCATCTCTAGTGTTGCTGCAGATTAATCTGGTAGATGAAGATCTTCACCTTTCTCCATGTAGGTCTTCGGGGCCCACTGAGGGTCTCCGTCTGCATAGGGGTCACTGTAGTGCACTACAGCGGCATCTTCATCTTCATAGTCGACTGGAGGAGGCGGCGGTGGAGGCGGAGCCTCATCAAACATGGGTATGTCATCAGGGGGAGGGGGAGGAGGCGGAGTCGGGGTATCTGCAACTGGACACCATCAAACACACACACACACACACACACACACACACACACACATTAATAACCACGAGCTTCACGCTGATACACACACACTTCTCATGCAGACGGGTTAGTACACATGCAGGTCACATGATCAACGGAGAAACGAGTGTCATGCCGGTGCTGGATCACACACACACACACACACTCTGCAGAGATGAATGAATATGCATGAAGGAACTCATGGATATGAATACTTACCGGATTTACATGGAACACAGACAGCTAAACGATGGAAATATTATGGGATCATTCCTCATAATACGTACTATACACACTAAACACTCAAACTAGAATGACACTAAAGGGGGTTTGTGGGATTTGAAGGAAAAAAAAAAGAAAAAAAAAGGTAACAATTTTAAAACATTTTGTATTTCCATTACAGTTTGCTCTCTAAAGTCTGAATGGAATTAGATAAATTATTAGATAAAAACTTAAACAAAAATTAGAAATGTTGTCTTGGCCAAAACTAAGTTGAAATACTAAAATTATTGAATAAAATAAAATAAATAAAACAATAATTTTAAAAATGGTTACATAAAATAAACAAAACAATGGTAAAAATAATTGTTAACAAATAAAAATAAACAAAAATATAATAATAATAGCAATAAAAACAAATATGTTAATAAAAATGTTAATAAATTAATACTACTAATAATAAGCCAAAAAAATAATTTAAATCATTACATGTTGATTATTTAAAAAATATGTTACATATTTTAATAAATAAAATAAATGGTAAATAATACTAATTCTTATAATAAAACAAGATAGATTGTTATTTCAATTAAAAGTTACATTAATAAATAAAAAATGTTTAATAAAATAATTTAATAAAATATAATAATATCAATACAAATATAAAATGATGTTAATAAATTAATAATAATAATAATGAAATATAATTAGTTATATGTTAATAAATATCTGTCAATATGTGTATGTGTTAAATTAAACAAAATACATGTTAATAGATGTTAATAAATTTATAATAATAATGAATATATTTAAAAGGTATTAAATAAAATGTTCTAAATATATCTGTAAATATGTGTATAAATATGTAAAAATAAAAACAAAAGAATAAAAAAAGCCATTAAAAAGATTGATAAATACTTTAAGAGTATTTAAAGTAGTAAAATAATACTAAAATAATTAAAAAAGCCTAAATGTTTGTTTATCTCAAAATTAACAGTAGGCAAAAAAATATGTTGTCAGCTTAAAATGGAAGATTTTCCAGATAATATTTCTTTATATTTCATTAATTATTTGGCTTCAGTACAGTAACTTGATAAAAAAAAAAAAAAAAAAAATCAATTATGTCTAATTATTCATGAATGTCGTGAATAATTGTCATGATAATTTCTTTAAATAATAATAATAATAATATTATAATATGACACCTAACATTTTTCTCACACAATATAAATGGTTCTTTATATCTTAAGAAGGAGGTCATCATATTTTGGGGGTCCTTATATCAAAAGTATAAGAATTTTCTATCATTTTTGTATATATTTCAGATAAACTTGCGCCTACATGACACATAAAATCTCAGAAACTCTTCACAGTACCAGAATGCACCACGAGAGGGCAGCAAAAACCACTCTGTAGCATTTTAAGAGATCTTCTTCATCAACCCATCCTTCTTCTCCTGCACTGAACATCACTGTCAGCAGTATTCCAGTTGGGCCAGTTAAAAGGTTTAAATTCTTCCCATGGTGCATCAGTGCGGCTCAGCCCTACCTGAAGCTCGCTGGGAATAAATCAAACAAAAAGCCGTACACAAACGTACCCCATGAACCCGTGTCTCTATCACACACAGGGAAGTGTATATACGAGACACGCTTTATCGCCATTGAATAAAGACAAACAATGAGCCTTTCAAGTACAGAACGGTAAGATCTCGCCCCAAACCGCCGGTAAGCCTCTTTTAGGTTACATAAAGCAATACACACTTATGTAAATGTGTGACACACTTTTGTTTGTCAGGCTTTAGGCGTCAGGAAAGGCTTGATGTGGATCTGCTGTGATCATACAATGGCAATACGCGTGACCTGCAGTCGCTACAGACTGTGACGACTACTGGAGCACAGACAGACGGGTGACACGAGATGAGGTGAAGCTCATGCAGCACATGCTGGAGTGAGGCACGCTGGGAAAGGTGGCCGTCACACTTACTGTTTTCCTGAACTCTGGCCACAAACCCTGTGAGAGGAATCTGTGGGGTGAGCTGGGGCATGGGCGGAGGGGGCGGGGCCATAGACACTGAACACACACACACACACACACACACACACACACACACACACACACACACACACACACACAGTCAAAGAGCAGGAGAGACAAAGAGGAAAGAGAAAAAAGCAGGAAGAGAAACACATCAGTCCCATAATAAAGGTGGGAAAGCAGTCCTATAGGAAGAGGAATCCTGTATAGATGCAGACAGACTGAACATGACTTTCTCTCCAGTGATTCGACCTCAAATAACTGATACATCAGCAGTGATCTCACCTGTTGACCAATGAATTCTGGACTTTTCGGTAACACTTTCATGTGACGTAGTTACATGTTACATACTATAGTGGATAATTATAAGCAACTAACCCTAACCCTAGAGTTAATTAGTATTACTCAGTACTTGTTTGTATAGTTTCACTGTTACAAGGACACCTTAAAATAAAGTGTAATCATTCGATGCGTGTATATACCTGTAATTAATTGTGATTAAAACATTGGAGTTTTTAATATTTTATATTGTAATAATTTTACTGTTACTCTCCAAATTAATTTAGAAACAACTTATTTATTTATTTTTGAAGACTACTTTGCAATGAAACATTTAGCAAAAAATATTCAAATATATTCTATATTCAAATACTTAAAAATATCTGGACATTTTGCTCAATTGTTTTACATTTAATTTAAATGTTTTAAATTTGAAGATTCATGCTTGAAAAAAACAAAAAAACAAACAAACAAATAAACAAACAAAAAACATGGAATAATATTGAATATGTTTAAATATACAATCTACATTAAAACTATCAATTTCAACATTTATCAAGCTTAAAAAAAAAAAAAAAAAAAATATATATATATATATATATATATATATATATATATATATATATATATATATATTTTTTTTTTTTTGTATATTTTTTATTTTGTATATTTTGTATTTTAATATATTTTCAAATTAATAAATATAAATATATTTTGTAATTTATTCCTGTGATCAAAGCTGAATTTTCAGCATCATTACTCCAGTCTTCAGTGTCACATGATCCTTCAGAAATCATTCTGATATGATGATTTGATGCTCAAGAAACATTTATGATTATTATTAATGTTGGAAACGTTCATCCATTTTAGTTTTAGGATTATTTAATGAATAAAAGAACAACATTTATTTGAAAAAGAAATCTTTTTGTAACATTATAAATGTCTTTACTGTCACTTTTGATCAATTTAATGTGTCCTTGATGAATAAAAATATTAATTTCTTAAAAAAAAAAAAAAAAATCGGATATATATATATAGTCAAACCAAAATTTATTCAGAAACCTTGAACATTTAATTTATTAATACAGTTTATTCACTATAGTTTAAAAATGTCATAAAATATGACAAGATCTTAGAGTTAAACTGTCCGAAAAAATGAATCTTAATAATGTAATCATAATAATTATGTTATAATTATCTTAATCTTAATTATGTCAAATAACACTTAAGCAAAACATTGTCAGGAATGGAACATGGAATAATTTTTGGTCCCAAATTTTCATCAATTTCACTGGTAGTCCACTGTGTGAAGAATGTTTGGGTATAATATGTCACAGTTTACTTTATTTTGCTCTCCTCACTTACAGAAATGAACTATAGTGTCCTGAACCCACTAGTGAAAATATATCAAATATATCAAAAATGTCTGAACAATTTTTAGTTTACTGTATATTTGTAAAGTCCATAACTACAAACATATTAATCAATATCAAAATCCCATTTTTTTTTTTTTAGGCCTGAATGTTCAAATTTAAAAATATTTAAATTAAACGTAAAACAATTTGAACAAAAAATGTCCAGATATTTTTAGGTATTTGAATATAGAATATATTTGTTTCATTGCAATGTAGTCTTCAAAAATAAATAAAAAAATGTGAAAGGCATTTACTTTGCAGTGAAAAAGTAATAATAACAATAATAAAAAAAATAATAAAAAGTATTGTATATCATAATATATACTACAGTTCAAAAGTTTGGGTCAGTAAGATTTCTGCATTTATTTAATCAAAATAACTACTATAATTATTTTGTAAATGTATAATAAAATATATATAAAATAAAATATATAATAAAAAATATTTTGTATTTTAATATATTTTAAAATTAATAAATATAAATATATTTTGTAATTTATTCCTGTGATCAAAGCTGAATTTTCAGCATCATTACTCCAGTCTTCAGTGTCACATGATCCTTCAGAAATCATTCTAATATGATGATTTGATGCTCGAGAAACATTTATGATTATTATCAATGTTGGAAACGTTCATCCATTTTAGTTTTAGGATTATTTGATGAATAAAAAGTTCAAAAGAACAACATTTATTTGAAAAAGAAATCTTTTTGTGACCTTATAAATGTCTTTACTGTCACTTTTGATCAATTTAATGTGTCCTTGATGAATAAAAATATTAATTTCTTAAAAAAAAAAAAAAATCGTACTAACCTCAAACTTTTGGAACGGTGGTGTATATCATCATCAACCAAAATAAAATGCTGTGAAAAAAAACTGTTCTTATTTCGCCCACCACTAACCGCAGACAAACACCTCAGAAAAATACAAACAAAAACAAAATGTTGCACAGTCAGACTAATATAATCCCTGATCAGACGGTGTGATAGTGGCCAGTTTGTCCAAATGAGCAGGATATTTTCCCTGAATGCATGAATGATGTGTGAGTTATTAACGCTGATATGACCGTCACTCGCTCTAAAAATCTGGGCTTTAATGCGTCGACGACAATAAATCTCCATTCATAAACAGGAGCGCTCTCACTAATAAATCTGAGGCTTTTCCGCTCTTAATGACATTACGGCCGCACACCTGCGGGAAGAGACAGGCTGTTCCCTTCTCCACAGACAAAATAACTGGGTTTTATGATGCTTGGATAAAGTTAAATTTGACATGAATTAAAACTGTTTGATGTGAGTTTGTATATTCGTTCTTCGTCTCTTACTTGCGTTCGTTCCCCCGTTAACGTGCGGCTGCTGCAGGGAGAACTGGGAAGAGACGGACGGGGCTCGGCGGTATGTACCCGTGGCAGAAACCATGGAGACGGAGGAGGAGGTGCTGGAGTTGTGTCGGGAGATCTGCCGAGATATCGTGCCGAACTGGGACATGGGGATGGGCCCGAGACCTGGCCCAGCAGCCACGACTGTTCGAGCCCAGAGAAGAAGGTGCAGAGACAAGAGAAAATCCAGGAGAGGACAGTGAATCACAGGAAAGCTTCCCGAGACTGAATGATTTAACAGATTCATTTGAGGAAAGAAGAGTGAATCTAACGAAACACGTCAAGCACATTTCCAGGTCATATTTTATACTTTTCATACTTTTTTATAGTGCTGTCAAAACGATTAATCGGGATTAAAAGGGATAGTTCACCAAAAAATGTTCCAAACCTGTATGAATTTCTTTCTTCTGATGAACAAACAAGAAGATGTTTTGAAGAATATGGGCAACCAAACACCATTGACTTCCATAGTAGGGAAAAACAAAACACTATGGAAGTCAATTGGGCCAATCAACTGTTTAGTGACCCATATTCTTCAAAATATCTTGTTTTTTGTTCATCAGAAGAAAGAAATTCATACAGGTTTGAAAACCATAAAAATTTGTACATATTATATTATTTTTGATTTTGGGCTTAAGTATGACCTGAACATGTTTCACCAGATTCACCAGGAAAAATAAAATAAAAACATAAAATGGGCTTGAGAAACCCAACGTCAGATGAAAACTCAGAAAACACATTTTGCTTCAATAACTACAAACAATGGCAATGTAATTATCCAACACTACAACAGGACCTGCAATGAAATGCACCAGGTTAGAAAAGGCCCTGAGAAAGAGTACCATACTGAAGTTGTGTTTGTAATATAGTCCTGCGTGTGTTTACTCTCCAAATGGGATTTCCTCTATAGGAACATTTCCTGTTGACAGGGACAGATAACAGGGAAGCCCTGGAGAGACACGGTCTCCCTGATAGGGATGGCGGAACGAAGCGAACAACAAACACCGTGGACAAACATCACTGTGGCAGCAGTGACATATGATATGAACACCATACCAACATCTCATTCCAACTGTGTTCAGTCTAATGAACAGAATTATGGGATATGATATACATTTAAGCATTTAGCTTTTATCCAAAGCACTTACAAAAGAAGAACAAAAGCAATAGGATAACATGATGTTTGGAAGATGCAAAGTTGAAGGAAAACGATGCATCTTCCAGTGAGGAAGTCTCTGACAACTTACCAACATAACGCTTTGGTGTTGAGGGTGGTTGCTAAGGCATTGCTATGCAGTTTCTAAGTCTGGCTTGAGTCAACAGAGCCCACCCTCAAGATTCTATAACATTTTGGTTTCTAGATACAGATTGAGATACTCCATGTCAAGGTGTGGTCACTTTAGTAAAACTGTGAAATTTTGCAGAAAAAGCAAGTTCAGGTGTATATGAACAGCCAATTTTGTGTTTTGTTCAATTTTAGGTTAGATTTGGGCCAGGTATCATATATCATTGGATATCATTCAACTCTGCATGCCACCCCAAATCTAACGATCCTACTTGTATGGTTTTTGGGTAAACCATTCAGAAGTTATAATTTTGCATATCTTCAGACCAGTAGGTGGCGCTGTGCTGAAACGGAGCATGTAGCCTCAGGTCATGCTTGTGATGACATGTACCAAGTTTGGTCCAAATATGATAAAGCATTTCGGAGATACAGCCTTACGTCTATTTTCGCAAGCGCTACATAAAATTTGTTTGAATGTTATTAGAGAACGGTTTGACGAATCGACTTGAATTCCACAACTTTTTGTCGGCGTGGTCTGAAGATTATCTGGTTACATTTTTGTGAAAATTGGAACAAAGGCCTAGGAAAATGTTTCTAACCCTTATGGTTCAAAAGTTATATAGCTAGAGCCCTTTAATTTCCGCGATCACGGAATCGCAGAATCCATTCATAAAAACGGAATTTACTATATAATGCGGAATGTCACGGAATTTGTCAAATTTTTGATGAACGAATTAAAAGCAGGTCAGTACACTTAAATTAAATCGCGATATAGACTAGTGTCTGTGAATATTAAACCGCAAAAACACTATTTAAACATGAATCCTGCATGCCTGTGTAACTCTGAAATGAATGATGCGGAAGCGCGGTTTCATTTACCGCACGCACGCTGAAGCACATGCGACGCTCGCGGTGTTTTCGTCCTCTGTCGCCTCACTATATGAACGCATGAATTCATCTCCAGAGCTGCTCTGAAAGTCACTTCATCAGCGTTTAACCGCTTCGTTTGAGAAAACTACCGTCATAAACACAGAGAAACTCAAAGCTCTGGGCAAACCGTCAAAATAAAAGTTCGATTTAACTTGACAGAAACATATTACTGTTGTACAGTAGAATTTAGATAAATTAATTTAACAATAAATTATTAAAATATATTTTTAAACAATAATGTCAGTGTTTCTTCCATGTTTTAACAGTAAAGCTCTATTGTGCAGCACATTGTTTGACAAAAAAAAGTTTAATTTCATGATTAAAAGATAAATTAAATGGTATGCGTTAATTTGATTGCCAGAAAAATGTAAATACACAACAGAACTTCTGAAAAAAAAATTCATAAAAATATATATTTTTTTATTAATAAGTATTGTTGTTTTTTGATTATTAAAATGGAATTAAATCATTACAATGGAATCCAGAAAACAGAATTTGGTAAAATTAAAATTTAATTTTTTTGTTAAACTTTTATTAAATTGTTGGTAAATTGGACAAGATTCATTATTTCAATTAATTAGACATGCTTTTTGATTACTAAAATTTAATTTAACCATTAAAATGGAGTCAAAAAATAAATAAAACGGAATCCTGAAAAATTAAAACGGAAAAAACGGAATTTGGGAAAAAATAAAACGGATTTCATAGGGCCCTATATAGCATAAACATGAGTGAAAATTTGGACACGTGGTGGCGCTAGAGGCATTGACTTAGAGACTCCAAAATTGGTGTGCTTAATGTTGGGACTGTCCTCTATCTGTGTGCCAAATTTCATAACTTTCCCGCAAGCGGTTCTATGGGCTGCCATAGACTCCCAGAGCGCCATCGTTAATCATCTAGAAACAATCGTTCCTAAAGTGATTCCAGCAACATTGTTCCTCTTTGACATTATCATTATACTTGTGGTGTGGACTCTATCCTCTGTTATTAGTTACTAGTTATTAGAGTTAATAATGTTTTAAATATGAATATTGTTCTTACAAAAACCCATCGCTTCTCTTCAGAAGGCCTTTATTAACCCTCTGGAGCCTTATGGATTATTTTTACGATGGATGGATGAATTTTTTTGGACTTCACTAGCATTTTAAAGCTTGGAATAGCCAGGATATTTTTAAATATATCTCCGATTGAGTTCGTCTGAAAGAAGACACCTGGGATGGCTTGAGGGTGAGTAAATCATGGGATAATTTTCATTTTTGGGTGAACTAACCCTTTAAGTCTACAGGATTTTTGTCCTCATTAAACAACACTAACAGTCCACCCATACATCCTTTGTGAATTATGGGAAATACTCCCAGGCAGTTCAGAGACTTCCCCACAGTACGTTGATTTAAACTGGTTGATTAAGCACAAAACCACCACCCAAAACAACAATGATCACCACCAACATCCCCAGAGGTGACACCCACAGACAGACAGGTGGACGGTGACGCCGGTGTCGCCCGGAACAGACGCTGTGCGGGTGGCGATGGGATTGGGGGAGGGGCTCACCTATAGCAGCGGCTGGCATTGGTGGACCCTGACCGGGGAGGGGGGTGGAGGAGGAGGGGCTGGGGGAGGAGCCAATGAGGGTGCGACTGCGGGTCAGAACGTCACATAAGAGAAAACACATCTTGAGCGCGATTCATCGCACAAAAATTTAAGCTGTATTCCAAAACCCAGTGAGCTGCCTTACTGTCTACATCGACATCCTAACCATCCCATATCCTCATAAGTGACTGATTTGAAATATTCCACATGGGAAGTAACTCGACTCCACTGGAGTTTGATGCTAAGCTATCGCTAAAAACGCTAAAAACAAACATTGGGTAAAACAGATTCGTTATATAGAGTGACATTTTTGACAAGCAACCGGTTCCCAAGACAAAAACACAATATGATTTTTGCATCGGCATTTGGATTACTGCAGAAAAAAGCTCTGTTTATGATTCTCACACCAATATATCTTCATAAATGAACACTTTTTTAATCTTTATTTCAAATCTACAAGCTGTAAAGTTTGAATTTAGCCCTATTTGGATGGCACTAGTTTTTGAGTTACAGTTCTTATCACTCGACGTCGGTCATTTCATGGACTGATTCAGGCAGGACTAACATCTTTGTGTTTATTACAGGGAGAGAGTGTGTGTGTTCTGGATGTGGGTGTTACAGAAGCTCATGTGATGTGTTTACATGCATCATTTACTATGTATATATCGATAAATGTATTGCTATAATTATATATTACTATTAAAACCCTATGCAAGTAAACTTCACAAGTGGCTTTTTATAATAAACCCACATATGTGAGCAGTGAAATTGGCCAGTCTTCACAATTTCTGCAATATGACTATTTGTTAATTTGATCATTTGCTCTTTCGTCGGATGCTATACATATTGAAATTAAATGAAAGTATATGGAAGATTAGTGTGCATACGGTAGCTCATGTAGGTCAAAAAGCATTGTTAAAAGAGTTAGTATATAAAAATGATCAGAAATCACAGACATTCGCATTCAGACGGGATTTTACATCTGTAAATCGTCAAATTTCTCTAATTTCTCCCTGGAAAACTGGTCCCGTCTGAATAGGGCTTTAGAATAGTTTGCAAGAGTGCAATTAAACACACAATGAGGCAGTAAAAGCAGACTAGTGAGTAGATGAATTTCCTGTGAATTTCCTTGATTAAGGCACATAAAGTAGGGCTGGGTAAAAAAAATATCCATTTCTCGATTTTAATCGATTCTCATTTTTACGAACCGATATTGATTCTTAAATCCCAAGAATCGATTAGTAATAAATAAATCGCAATAATCTTTGTGCTTTGTTACTTTTGATATGAAGCAAAGTCTCAGATTTCAAATGACGTCCATCTTATTATGAGATTCAATAAATAAATACCGTTTTGGCGCTGTTTAATGTGGCGTGACAGATCGCTTTAGCGCCTCAGTTAAAGAGAAGCATGTGATCATCCTCTCCTCAGCTTTAATACCAGTTACAGCGAAATAAACATGCATGAACATCTGAAGGTATGTTAAAATATACAGTACAACTTACTGAAATCCGTATCATGTCTCGTGTAATCGCTCAATCAGTGCTTCAACCTCGGAAAGACGTCAATAAAACAGCTTGTAAACAATGTCACGTGACGTCACATTTACCTCAGAAAAACATATTCAGTAACCATAAACCCATTAGTCAGCTAGAAAAAGTGCTCTAGAAAGCAACATTCTGATAAATATAGCTATGCACCGTTACATATTCATTATAATTTTTAATGTTCTTCAATATTTAATGCATGTTTGAATAAATCAGTTATGACAGCCGCAATTTAAATGTTTATATTTAAAAATAAATAAATAAAAAAACAGAATTGGAGTTATTTTTTTCCTCTAGAAAATTTGTCATGTACTGAAACTGAAATACTACATCCAAAATAATTGCAATCGTAACAAATCACAAGCATGTGAATAGTAATTGAATCGAATCGTGAAAATTGTCTCAATACCCAGCCCTAACTTAAAGCTTTAAAAAAAAAATGGGGTTTTACTGATATATTTTATGCTGTAGAATAAAATGTGAGAATATCTAGAGCTTTTGTTAATCACAGGCCTTATTTCAGGCATTTAACCATTAAAAAATTCCAGTGACTTCTGTACAATGGAACCGGAAGGGTGAAAATGTTAACACTCTGAGGTCTAAAAACGCGCCGGCGCGTTTTGCAGGTTTTTTTTCACATTGCAGCAAAACAGACTTAAAATACTCTGTCATTTTTTGTCATAGAGACATAAGTAATACATCAATTGAAACTATAGAATATCTCCTTTTATTTGTATACACTCAGAGTAAAAACAAAATGTTGTGCTTTTTGTAAAATAAAGAAAACTAACATGATGCGTGATCTCTCATCTCCCTCTGAACGAAGTCCAATCTGATAGTTCTCAGAAAATGAAGTGTAACTTAGTGAATACTAATCACAAAAAATTCATACTTATGTCTAACAAAACGTTGAAATGTCAGGTTTTAAATCGTGCAAGTCAAATCGAAAACAAACATTCTGTGTTTATGTAATCTGTATGAAAAGAGAGCCATGTCAGAAGTCCGTGATTCAGCTCATTACCCACTAATGCGGCCACACCCACGGAGCCAGCGCTATTCACAGGCAAATTCAGAGACAACACATGCATTCATCATCTCAATCGTGTATTTATTGCCTTGAAAATTGTTTATCTGGATGAAAAAGCCATGGTTAGCGATCTCTGGAAGACATTCAGTAAATTCCTGTTTGTTTTCTTCTATTGATAAGTTTTAAGTGAGTTTTTGTTTCTTTAGCGCCCTCCGGCTGTAGTATGAATTGGTAAACACCATTCATGGAATATCGTCTTCTTCTTAGGTGAATTTGTGGACTAAAATGCACAGAGCGCCCTCCGGCTGCAGTATGAATTGCAAACACCAGCGCTCATAGAGATAACAATGAATATTAAATAAAAAATAACTCCTCTGTATAGAAAATTGACATAAACATATGAGAATCCTATATTTCTCCAAATGTGCATGCTTTTAAACTAAAAGCCTATATATTTAGACTCTTTGCATCACAGAAATACATTATATTTTAAAGTATAATATAAAACCATTATTTTATATTGTAATAAAATTTTTCTGTATGTTTCATATACCATGATGAGCTTGAGACATCACAGAAGTTTTTTTTCACAGCCTACCTGACTGAAATGCCTCATTAATATGCAAGTCTTTTCAGGTCATTACTATTCAATTCTTTTGTCTTCACAGGTGAGAATGAGCCATTATTCATGGAGATTCACGCCTCCTCGCATACCGTGTTTCTTGGCAAAAAGTGTCTTACAAAAACTAAATCAGTATATTGTTATAAATGAAAGAGTAGTCAGCATAATTTTTACATAATTTTGAAGCAAAAACTCTAGTCTACAACCTTCAATACCCAAAAGTCTTGTGAACACAGATTTAATATACTTTTATTGGCCTTATATCAGTGACTTAAGTTTTTTGTTTTTTCAGTAACCACGCATAAACGTTATTCCTTCAAAAACACAAACATGTACACACATGTTCCTCACATATTATGGTAGCCTAGTTTGTGCTGAATACAGTGTAATGACACTTGTGTCATTAATATGTTTATGAACAACTGAAAAAAGCACAAATGTCAGGGCATGTCAAAACTTCTCCAGGCCCCAAATCAGCCTCAGACTCCAGAGGGTTAACTCGTTTCCGTCTTTTATGACTCCTGCAGCACTCAATTGGACCTTTTTTTTTTTTTTTTTTTTTTTTTAAATACTTAAAATAGTTCGACTTTAGCCTGTTGCTAAGCTAAAAAAAAAAAAAAAATTTTAATTCGACAACTCATCTGAACTGATATTTTTGATCAACCTGTTTATTATATATAAACTATTTCATGTTTATCAAATATTCAGTACTGAATGATGCACTCCCTCAACTCTCTCCGCCATCCTGGATTACATTTTTCACTGAGTTTGTAATGATGCTGCCTAATGAGAGCTAAAAAGTTTAGAATATATGCCAAAATGCGTTTAAGATGCCTTAAAGTGTTGCCTAAGTAGGTAGCTCACTAGGTTTTGGATGCCAGAATAGCCTACAAGAAAACCTAGAGGAAAAACCTGACATTTTATTATTCAAATACACAACAGATAAATAAAAGGGTACAAGGACAGTTCTGTCAGCACTAAATAACATTAATCCAGGAAAAGGTAATCAGAGGTGCAGATGCGGTGTTGCTATGGTGACTGTAAGGATTCAGGAGGTTGGGGGGGGGGGGGGGGGACCTTTTTTCTCAGTAAACTCTTTTCTTTTTTCCCTGTTCTCTGCAGACAGACCACCCTATAGAGTTTCCCTACTTCCTCTCTCTTTCTACCTGTCCTTGTGCTGCGTAGTGGCCTACTTCAGCTGGAAGAATCAGGCCATGAAAGCTGTAGGCAAACGGTGAACAACTCCGTTTCTCACTCTGGAGAACAGGATATACTGCAGCGTTAAATACCCACATGTGGAGAGTACGTCTCATTCTCAAGTCGGCCATAACCTGTAGGGCAGTTGAATATGGGCTGCAGCTCACCTGGGACTGAGTTGGGAATGGAGGGAGTCGGCACAGCGATGGGAATGCCGATGCTGCTGCCGCCACTGTTCTCTCGACTGCCGCTTCCTCCGCTGCTGCCACTATAAAGAGAGCGACAGGAAGTCAGATACAGTTCTTAGCGTACTGTCGTACATATCATATCAGTTCTGAAGTATGCAGTATGCATGCTGTGTGTAGAATGTGCATTATTTCTACACCTGGTTGATATACTACATTTACCAAAACAGAGAATTCTTTGAGGAGTACTGTATCCCACAATGCAATGTGAAGGAAATATCAACAGTGATCTTTATCTCAACACATTTGATTAGACTGCCAGAAGATAACATGTTACTACACAAAAATAAAAATTTGTGAAAAACAAAACAAAACAAACATTAACAGGGCTGGAAAAAAACAACAACACAAAAAAACAACAACAAAATCAGTGCAATTTTTCTGTTAAAATGTTTATAAAGATATTAAAATATATCACTGACTGCAAAATATTAATATAAAGATTAATATTAATACATATCAATATTAAGTATTAATAGAATTGTGCTGTAAATCAAATAAATATTATTACTACATTAAAATAATAATTATTATTGTAATATTTCACCGTAAAATAAAATGACTATTTAAGAAAAATATAATAATAATTATAATAATAATAAAAAATTATTTTGCAGTACAACTGTCTGTCTTAATTTCTTCATTTTACTATTACTAAATTAAATTAATAAATACTACTATTGTAATATTTCACAATGTTTATAAGAAAAAATTAATAATAATAATAATAATAATAATAATACAAGTTTTATTTAACTGTCTTAATTTTTTCATTTTACTATTACTAAATTAAAATAAATATTAATATTGTACTATTTCACTGTAAAATAAAAAGACTATTTAAGAAAAATATAATAAATATTTTTATAATAATTTAAGAAAAATATAATAATAATTATAATAAAAGTTTTATTTTTACAGTACAACTGTCTGCCTTAATTTCTTCATTTTACTAATACTAAATTAAAATAATAAATATTATTGTTGTAATATTTCACTGTAAGAAAATGACTAAGAAAAATATAATAATAATAATAATAAACTTTTTATTTTACAGTACAACTGTGTCTTAATTTCTTCATTTTATTATTACTAAATTAAATTAATAAATATTACTATTGTAATATTTCACTGTAAAATAAAATGTCTATAAAAATTTAATAATAATAATAATAATAATAATAATACAAGTTTTATTTAACTGTCTTAATTTCTTCATTTTACTAATACTAAATTAAAATAATAAATATTAATATTGTACTATTTCACTGTAAAATAAAATGACTATTTAAGAAAAATATAATAAATATTTTTATAATAATTTAAGAAAAATTTAATAATAATTATAATAAAAGTTTTATTTTTACAGTACACCTGTCTGCCTTAATTTCTTCATTTTACTAATACTAAATTAAAATAATAAATATTATTATTGTAATATTTCACTGTAAAAATATGACTAAGAAAAATATAATAATAATAATAAACTTTTTATTTTACAGTACAACTGTCTTAATTTCTTCATTTTATTATTACTAAATTAAATTAATAAATATTACCATTGTAATATTTCACTGTAAAATAAAATGTCTATAAAAAATGCATAATAATAATAATAATACAAGTTTTATTTAACTGTCTTAATTTCTTCATTTTACTATTACTAAATTAAAAAAAAATTAATATTGTACTATTTCACTGTAAAATAAAATGACAAAGAAAAATATAAATATTTTTATAATAATTTAAGAAAAATATAATAATAATAATTATAATAAAAGTTTTATTTTTACAGTACACCTGTCTGCCTTAATTTCTTCAGTTTACTAATACTAAATTAAAATAATAACTATTATTATTGTAATATTTCACTGTAAGAAAATGACTAAGAAAATATAATAATAATAATAATAAACTTTTTATTTACAGTACAACTGTGTCTTAATTTCTTCATTTTACTATTACTAAATTAAATTAATACTACTATTGTAATATTTCACTGTAAAATAAAATGACTATTTAAGAAAAATATAATAAATATTTTTATAATAATTTAAGAAAAATATAATAATAATTATAATAAAAGTTTTATTTTTACAGTACACCTGTCTGCCTTAATTTCTTCATTTTACTAATACTAAATTAAAATAATAAATATTATTGTAATATTTCACTGTAAAAAAATGACTAAGATAAAATAAAATATGTCCATTTAAGAAAAATATAATAATAATCCAAGTTTTATTTTACAGTTCAATGGTCTGTCTTAATTTATTCATTCTCAAATAAAGCTTTTATTTTGTCAAAAAACCACAACGAGCTCTTAAAGCTTCTCTTCTGTTGACAAGAAACGCTTAAGCGCTTTTCATAACAAGTTTGAGAAGATCGTTGCTGGATTTTGCATTCCCGAATACTCAATACTGGATCATGAGGCGTCAGAGTGTGAACGAACAGTGTGTGAGTCACGCGGCACATATATACTGTTTGAATCACATCATGCACACTGTTCCACATACTATTTTAAAAGCACAGTAAGCAGAACACAGTACACTGTGTAGTATTCAGTGAGAAGTAAGCTAGTGCTCCGTTCTGAGCATCACATGGTAAAGTGACCTAAATACACACTTGGCTTCGAGACACATTAGCCATACGTAGTTACGTGTACGTTCAACACAGATCAATCGTGGATTATTCAACACTGTGGAGCTATGAACATCATTGCATCAGTTCCACCCACACATGAGCACAGCTTTAGAGATCAGCCATGATCCTCTGCTGTGTGTCCATGTAGAAAGAGAGCAGCAGGGGCTCCTCGCCGCACTGCAGGACATCTCATTATCGCAGCTCCACTGTCTAAACACTGACATCGAGTTAAATGATCCGATTTTTAACTAGAAATGTGCATCTTTTCAAAACTAACTGGTCTGTGGGTCGTCTGAGGTAAAAAGAATCACTACTAAACCTCACCATATCACTAGATCCATCTGTAAATGTAACCTTTTTAGAGAAATAAAATGGTTAACTGACACTGTCGTAACCCATAATGCATCGGGAACCTAAAGAACTTGAGTCAGTTTAGATGAAGGCAGCATAAAAAGAGCTGAAGCAGCAGCAGCGAACGCCTCTGGAGAGCAGATAATGGCTCAGGTGGACACATGAAATCATACTCCACCATAATCACACATCAGAAGTGCATAGACAAACTGCTGACGCTGCAGGAATCAAAGTGGTTGATAAACACTGTCTTCTACACATCAGTACTTGATAACAGCATTCAGATTATTATTATTAAGTTAAAACAATGAATCTCTGTTCTCTCACTCTTTATCTTACAACTACAATGACCAAGGACAGAGCAAAAGCATACCATTCAAAAGTGTTTGATTTTTTTAAAAAAATTTTTGAAAAGTCTGTCATACTCAACAAGCCTACATTTAGAAACAAAAATAAAAATATTGAATATTGAAAAAATATCAGATTTTTATTTAAAACACTCTGGTGCGCTTCACATGACTACTATATTTTAGTTTGAAAATGTTTTTTTATTTAATATTATGTATTTTTAGGGGATTTTATGGTAGTAAATTATATTTATGCTATAGTTATAATCCATTTATTTGCTTTTTGAGCATAGACCTGAAAATGAAATTTCCAACTTAAACTGTCATATATTCTAATTTAATTTTGGTCTCTTTTCAAAGTGGACACTTGGCAGATTATTGCTGAAGTGAAATAGTTTTAAAAATTTAACTTAGAAAAAAATTACAGAATTTATTGTTATCGTTTATTGTTATGAAAAATGCTCAAAAATACTATTTTAAATTTTTATATGAAATATACACTACCGCTCAAAAGTTTGGAACCACTAAGATTTTTAATGTTTTTAAAAGAAGTTTCGTCTGCTCACCAAGGCTACATTTATTTAATTAAAAATACAGTAAAAACAGTAATATTGTGAAATATTATTACAATTTAAAATAACTGTTTTCGATTTGAAAATATTTTAAAGTGTAATTTATTCCTGTGATCAAAGCTGAATTTTCAGCATCGTTAATCCAGTCTTCAGTGTCACATGATCCTTCAGAAATCATTCTGATATGATTATTTGATGCTTAAGAAACATTTATTGTTTACAATTGTACAAAATATTTGTGTACAATATCTTTTTTCAGGATTCCTTGATGAATAGAAAGTTCAAAAGAACAGTGTTTATCTGAAATCTAATCTTTTGTAACATTATAAATGTAACATTACTGCCACTTTTGATTGATTTAATGCATCCTTGCTGAATAAAAGTATTCATTTCTTTAATTTCTTTTCAAAAAAATAAAAATAAAAATTCTTACTGACCCCAAACTTTTGAACGGTAGTGTATAATGCTACAGAAGCTTTGTATTTCAGATAAATGCTGTTCTTTTGAACTTTCTATTCATCAAGGAATCCTGAAAAAAAAAGTACACAACTGTTTTCAACATTGAAAATAATCATAAATGTTTCTTGAGCAGCAGATCAGCATATTAGAATGATTTCTGAAGGATCATGTGACACTGAAGACTGGAGTAACGATGCTGAAAATTCAGCTTTGCATCACAGGAATAAATTACTTTGTCAAATATATTCAAATAGAAAACAGTTATTTTAAATTGTAATAATTTTTCACAATATTACTGTTTTTACTGTATTTTTACTTAAATAAATTAAGCCTTGGTGAGCAGACGAAACTTCTTTTAAAAACATTAAAAATCTTACCAATCCCAAAATTTGTGTGGTAGTGTATATTTTTAAAAACACATTTTACTCTAAAACTGCAAGAAAATCAAAGCCATAATTCTAAACAAGTTGCGTTCCAAATTTGAGGTTGATATCTCAAAAAATGATCTTTCAGTAAGATTTTGCTTGTCCGCAGTACCAAAAGTTTCCACTAGATGAAATCCGTCTCCCGTTCATTTCCAATGCACTCATTTTTGACCACGAGGAGCACGTGTCACTATTTTCTTTTTAGACCATTTAAAATAATTTCCAATCATGTCCATGATTTTTCTGTTTGTTCACATAGCAAGTGCCAAAACCTTTACCAAGTTTCGTAACATTCCGATGAAGTAAAACATTCTAAAAAACAAAACGTAAAATTGTTTGGTTAAAAATGACCGAAGAGCACCAGAGGGTTAAAGTGTAATTTATTCCTGTGATCAAAGCTGAATTTTCAGCATCATTACTCCAGTCTTCAGTGTCACATGATCCTTCAGAAATCATTCTAATATGATGATTTGCTGCTCAAGAAACATTTATGATTATTATCAATTTTGAATGATATTTCCAAAAGAACAGCATTTATTTGAAATATTCTTTTTTAACATTCTAAATGTGTTTACTGTCACTTTAATGCATCCTTGATGAATAAAATATTACTTTCTTAATTTCTCAAACTTTTGAACAATATTGTATGTAGTTAAATAACACTTGCACCGTCATGGTGCTTTTTGCACCTCTGCATTCTACAGTCATTGTTATTTTACCAGTATAATAATTCTTCAAAATGTCTACTTTGTGTTTTTACGGAGGAAGGTTTGGAACAACATTCATTTTTCCCTTTAAGACAAGCGTTTGATGGATTCAGCAGGCCACCCTCACAAGACCTGGCGTTGTGTTGCCACTATTTACACAAATGAAACGTTGTGTATTATTTATGGCATCACAGTGAGCATTAACTAATGAGGCCGTTCAATCTCAGCATGAAGCGCTGCAGTCCTGACGGAGGGTGGGATGAGGGGTTATTCCCTCCGGTCTGGAGTGCGGCTGAGGTGTGGGTTGGTGTGATGACATTATTTACAGATGTTAGATGAGTGGGTGTGAAGAGTACTGATCGCACGCTAGGAACGTTCAGAAACACCCAGATCAGGCCTGTCATTTAGACGTTAGCAACACGAAGAACATGAGCGAATGTTAAATCCCCTAGAGGAAGTCAAATATGCTCTGACATTCAAAAATAAAACTGTGGAGGCTGATGGAAAAGTGTGGGAGAGGACTAGAGGAAAAAGACGAATTAAGAGAGAAAATGAGATTTCTGATTCATTAGAGAAGCCCTCGCACATATTACAGTGTCTGCAGGCACAAAGACAAATAAGGAATACAAAATTACTCAGATTAAATTAAATAAACTTTAAATTAAAAACTTATTTTATTGATATTAATAACAATAATAATGATGATGATAATAAAAAAATATATTAAAAATGTGAAAAATTCATAGATGAAATGATAGATAGGTATAACGATAGAACGATACAGTAGATAGAATGACAGACAGATAGACAAAATGATAGAAAGAATGATAGATCGATAGATAGATAGATTTAAGTTGTTATAATATTTTCTTCGATTATTTTGGTCTTTTTACTACTATTCTATGCACCAATATTCACAGGGAAAATGTTACCTGTGGGTTCTCGGTCTCTGGCTGAGAGACGCGGTGCGTCCTGGACTGTGTTGGCTGCCCAGGCGAGCTGGACTCGTCATGTAATCATTGGGCACGGTTGGAGGTTTCACTGGCTCAAGTGTTTTATAAGGAGTGTTACGTCTGTATGTGCATTTAAAACAAACAGAAAAAAAAATATTACTAACAAAACTAATGATATATGATTTCCAAATTTGCTACCAAAAACTGTCATCGGTGCCGAACTATTGTCTGATAGATGTATATGGAAGCTTGTTTCCA
Source organism: Megalobrama amblycephala (assembly GCF_018812025.1). Classification (NCBI taxonomy): domain Eukaryota; kingdom Metazoa; phylum Chordata; class Actinopteri; order Cypriniformes; family Xenocyprididae; genus Megalobrama; species Megalobrama amblycephala. The sequence goes on from NC_063065.1 coordinate 31,949,457, forward strand.
GCACTACATAAAAAAAATAAAAGGGTAATTGCGACTTTTTATCTAATTTCTCTCACATAAAGTCGGATTTGCGAGATATAAAGTCTGAATTGCGAGATGTAAAGTCGGATTTGCGAGATATAAAGTCAGAATTGCGAGATGTAAAGTCAGAATTGCGAGATATAAAGTCAGAATTGCGAGATGTAAAGTCGGAATTGCGAGATGTAAAGTCGGAATTGCGAGATATAAAGTCAGAATTGCGAGATGTAAAGTCAGAATTGCGAGATGTAAAGTCGGAATTGCGAGATGTAAAGTCAGAATTGCGAGATGTAAAGTCGGAATTGCGAGATGTAAAGTCAGAATTGCGAGATGTAAAGTCAGAATTGCGAGATGTAAAGTCGGAATTGCGAGATATAAAGTCAGAATTGCGAGATATAAAGTCAGAATTGCGAGATGTAAAGTCGGAATTGCGAGATATAAAGTCGGAATTGCGAGATGTAAAGTCGGAATTGCGAGATGTAAAGTCGGAATTGCGAGATATAAAGTCAGAATTGCGAGATGTAAAGTCGGAATTGCGAGATATAAAGTCGGAATTGCGAGATGTAAAGTCGGAATTGCGAGATGTAAAGTCAGAATTGCGAGATGTAAAGTCAGAATTGCGAGATGTAAAGTCAGAATTGCGAGATATAAAGTCAGAATTGCGAGATGTAAAGTTAGAATTGCGAGATGTAGTCAGAATTGCGAGATATAAAGTCAGAATTGCGAGATATAAAGTCAGAATTGCGAGATATAAAGTCAGAATTGCGAGATATAAAGTCAGAATTGCGAGATAAAGTCAGAATTGCGAGTTATAAAGTCAGAATTGCGAGATATAAAGTCAGAATTGCGAGTTATAAAGTCAGAATTGCGAGATATAAAGTCAGAATCGCGAGATATAAAGTCAGAATCGCGAGTTATAAAGTCAGAATTGCGAGATATAAAGTCAGAATTGCGAGATGTCGTCAGAATTGCGAGATATAGTCAGAATTGCGTGATATAAAGTCAGAATTGCGAGTTATAAAGTCAGAATTGCGAGATATAAAGTCAGAATTGCGAGTTATAAAGTCAGAATTGCGAGATATAAAGTCAGAATTGCGAGTTATAAAGTCAGAATTGCGAGTTATAAAGTCAGAATTGTGAGTTATAAAGTCAGAATTGCGTGATATTAAAGTCAGAATTGCGTGATATTAAAGTCAGAATTGCGAGATATAAAGTCAGAATTGCGAGTTATAAAGTCAGAATTGCGAGTTATAAAGTCAGAATTGCGAGATATAAAGTCAGAATTGCGAGTTATAAAGTCAGAATCGCGAGTTATAAAGTCAGAATCGCGAGATATAAAGTCAGAATCGCGAGTTATAAAGTCAGAATTGCGTGATATTAAAGTCAGAATCGCGAGTTATAAAGTCAGAATCGCGAGATATAAAGTCAGAATTGTGAGTTATAAAGTCAGAATTGCGAGATATAAAGTCAGAATTGCGAGATATAAAGTCAGAATTGCGAGATATAAAGTCAGAATTGTGAGTTATAAAGTCAGAATTGCGAGTTATAAAGTCAGAATTGCGAGTTATAAAGTCAGAATTGCGAGATATAAAGTCAGAATTGCGAGTTATAAAGTCAGAATTGCGAGTTATAAAGTCAGAATTGCGAGATATAAAGTCAGAATTTTTTTTATTTTTTATTTAATGCCAGAAACAAGCTTCCATATCATACTGCTCAGTAACGTCGTCATCTTCTCACACTGAAGCATATGATAAAAATCACATCTTACCCCAGAGTGCCTCGTCCCGTCATGGGTGGGCTGGGAGGTTTCTGCGTCGGGGGATTGGTCCTGGAGAGAGTTCCTCCTCTGATTGACTGATTGTTCCCGTGTTGCTGATTGGACAAGCAAAACATCAGTTTGAGTATCTGACCAGAGCTTGACCATCAGGTTACACAAATAAGACTAAAGGAACAGAGCTGAGAAAAGGGCTTTACCAGACAAAACAACACATTTCATCCAAACTTTCAGTCTGCTACTGCAATAAAAGGGCTTCATTCATGAATATATAATAAATATATGAGGAATATGTGCGTAAAACGGACCTATTCTCCATAACCTCAGATTTGAAGTGTGTATTTTAATGAAAGATAAGGTGTGTATGCACGCTCATTCACAATTATCTCAATCTCAAATTACAACTATTTGAACTACATGTAGTGTGGAAACTTACGAACCATAGTATAATATAAATCTATAATAAAAAGAAAAATGGACTACATAGCTGTTTTTACCGCTTTTGTTTACCAAATACATTTATTTTCTTTTTTTAACTAATTCATTGTGTCACTATATATATATATAATTATGGTAAATAGTGTTAACAAAATGCAAAAGCGTTGTTGAAGTAAAAAAAACTAAATGTTTAGATATTTTATGCATCATTTATATGTATGGAGTACATTTTTTGACGATACTTTCTTGCATCCAAAAATTTACCTGGCTTTACCACCATCATATATACTAAAAACCTGATATTGACAGTAAATAAAGTGCAAAAAAAATAACAGAAGCCCAAATACTTCAATTACACAATGTGTTTCAGCCGCATATGAATATGATTTACTGTTAAAACATGTAATAATCTTTAAATAATACAGCTATGATGGGATTGATCTACAACTACTGCACATGACGAGTGGGCCTGTCACGATCACACATGTACTGATGATTTTTACTTGGAATCGTATATAATCAAATGTATTATTTTTATATATAATATAATATAATATAATATAATATAATATAATATAATATAATATAATATGATTTCCTTTATTAGTTTGAATAACCAGATGAATAATCGTGACAGGCCGAGTTATGAGGAAAGGATGAATGCAGGAATATGAATATGTAAGAGGATCACAGGGAAGATTGAATCAGTTGATCAGTGATAGACTAAAGCAGGAGGGGTCATGGGTTCAAGTACACTTACCTTGGCTTTAAGCCACTAGCGAGGGCAGGAAAAGAGAGAGTGTGATTTATAGAACAAGAGATAAAGACAAAAAGAGAGAGAAAGAGAGAGAGAGAGGCACGTCAACAATTGGCATGTCTCAGTTCAGAGCTCTTGAAGCAGGACAAAAGCACTTTAAATCTCTAAACCTACATTTTACTGCACTAGAGCTGAGAGCGCCGATGCTAAAATGCTTTTTCCTGTTTTTTTTTGATTGAGTGGTCTGAAGCGGACATTAATCCATCCCTCCGCCCCCCCCACAGGTCTCATTTCATACTGTGTTATTTGGGTCTGAACTGTAGTGCTTTTGCACCTTTCCCACCCAAACTTTTCATGCACACAAAAGCCGTACATGCATGGCAAGATGTATATGAGCTTCTTCATGAACATAAGTTAGTTATGCACGTATTAAATACTGTACTAAAATGCTGATTTCACGCAGAAACGTTGAAGTCCACATTGCAGAAACTGCAGTGGCAAAGCGTCTCCTCACAACGGAGGCTGTGTTTGTGACTGTTCTGCACTACATGCAGAGTGTGGCATTATTAATGTGCTGTCCCGTATGAGCAATGAGGGCAAAAGTAACCCAGACAATGCTCATACATTAAGTAGGCAGAAATAAAGAAACCTGAGCTTCAGCAATAAGGCACTTGAGGCCAGGCTATATTGTGAGTATAAAGGATGATGTGAGGCACATCATCACCCTATTGCTTTTAATAAGGTGTAAATAAACCAACAAATAAATAAACAAAAGTAAAAATAAATACACTGTCAGAGCCATCATGGGCAATGCGCCGAAATGTAACGTGGTTCCGGCTCGCGGACCTTTCCCAATCCCACCCTCCTCTCTCTCCTACTTCACTTCCTGTCTCTTATCTCCATAAAGGCAAAAACGCTACAAATAAATCTTTAAAAAAAAACTTAAAATAAATAAATAACAATAAACAAAATAAACAAACACCATATAAAACAAACAAACAAAATAAATAAAAGCAAAAATAAATCTTTAAAAATAAACATTTTAAAAAAAATAAACCAAATAAAATAAATTGAATGATAAATAAATAAATAATAATAAACCAAATAAACACCAAATAAAAACAAAATAAATAATAAAATTAAATAAACAAATAAACCAAATAATATAATAAATAAACCAAATAAAATACAAAAAAAAAAAACTAAATAAAAACCAAATAAAAAAAATAAACCAAACACAAATAAAAAAAACAAAATAAATAAATCAAATAATAAATAAAAAACAAAATAAACACCAAATAAAAACAAACTAAATAATAAAATAAAATGAATAAATGAACCAAATAATATAATAAAAACAAATAAAAAAATACCAATAAACAAATGAATAAATAACCAAATGAAATAAATAATAAATAAACCAAACAAAAAATAAATAAAAAGCAAATAAAATAAATCAAATGATTAATAAATAAAAGTAAACAAAATAAACACCAAATAAAAAACAAACAAAAGTAAATAATGCCAAAATAAATCTTTAAAAAAATAAATAAACCAAATAAACAAAAATAAATAAAATAAATAAATTGAATGATAAATAAACAAACAACAATAAACCAAACAGAAACACCAAAACAAATAAACAACAATAAAATAAACAAGAAATTAACCAAATAAAAAACAAATGAAAAAAGAATAAATATACTAGATAAAAACATGAAAAAAAAGAATAAATAAACAAAAATTAAAAAAAAAAAAAAAAAAAAAAAAGAGAAAAATCTATCCTAGTAGAAGTATGCCAAATCAGTAGTAGAAACATCTAATGTGACTATTTTGAGATTTGGTTATATATTATGACAGAATTTAAAAACTTTAACCGATATATATATATATATATATATATATATATATATATATATATATATATATATATATATATATATATATATATATATATATATATATATATATATATATTATATATATTTCACAACACACATGAAAACGGTGAAGAATTTCTAATCAGGCACTCAATAGAGTATCTATTCAAAAGGTCTTTCAGCCAATAGGATCATTTGGGCTTCAAATGGCACTGGATTCTAGGGTAGTAAAAACGGAAACGTTTTTCCTTGGTGTTTTTGAAAAGTTTTGCGTACAGAAAAAAACACAGATCTGCAAAAACAATAAAAAACCAGCTGTATTCTGCTGCCAAGCCAGTAGTTGGCGATGCCACTTTGTAAAGAAACATTACCCGCCTACAGACTGAGTCACCGTTTTCACAAATTCATGTTCTTGTAGTTTACATGAACACGATAACGGTATTATTTTCAAAAACTTGCAGTTGGAAACCTGTTTTCAGGTCCCCGAAGTGGCCAAAACGCATATAGTTTTACATTTTTAGTTGTCGTTTAAACGTCCCCTGAATCTTGCACAACTTCAGTTGCAGGATCAGATTCAACCCATCAAGCAAACATACATGCGGTGTTCATTTAGCTCTCTGCGGAATCAGTCGAGAGCAGAAATCCTCCCTCAGCCAGACAATAAAAAAGGTTTAATGTATCATACTCTGACAGCGCCAAAATCCTGCGTTTAAGACTGCGAAAGCGCTTAATGTTCACTGAAACAGATATATGAGCAGGCAAAGGATCCTGATATTTTTCCTGAACAGGGAAAGGAAGTAAAATAAACTAGTAAAAAACCATCTGAGAACTCCTCTGCATTCCTGCGGCCGCTGACGAGATTTAGTGTCAACTGACATTGAAAATAAATCTCATCTTTTGCAAACTCAGTCAATTTGGCTGAAGACGCTGTAATCCCCGTCAGGTGACTCAAGGTTATGGCTTCTGTTACTGAACGACATCACAGGTGTAATAAAACACTGCCAGGACATTCTGTGACCGCATACGCACTGTAACAGTGCTGGACTTTTTGATCAAATAAACAGTCTGGGTGAACACAAGAGGCAAGAGTTTGTTTCCTGGTCACTGAAACAAGGCCAGAGTTTTGTACATTAATATGGCTGAACAAACAAACAGCGGTTAGGCTTAACCCCAATAAATGTAAACAACACATACATTAATATTGATTATGCGTGAGGCTCATCCTATAAATGCTTGTAATCGATTGGCTGTTGGGTCACAGGCGCTCATTTCAGCCCTAATCCCTCATGAACGCCCATGACTCTCACAATCCTGCCAGATTAACCACAGATGGAGGGTGATGATGTCACTGGGTCAAATGTTTTTACATTTCAGCACATCAGACGACACAGACGCATGCTGTCAACACGGTATCTCATTCGGCTCATTTTGCCGTTAACTTTCATACTCGATTTTAAAAGACATAAGTAATCAGACAGAGCTATCACATGACTTCTGAACTCCAGCACGGTCTCAGCTGGTGAGTTTACTAACTAATAGTCGACCAATAATGATTTTGATGGCCGATATCTTAGAGAGCAGGGCTGATATAAAGCCGATTAGGGTGCAACGGATCACAGAACTCACGGATCGGATCATATTGTGGTTACTGAGTCACGGATCAGTTCATTTTTCGGATGGGGGGGGGAGACACATATAACTTTGCTTTCTATTTATTGTTTAAAGAAAACTTTAAGTACTTCATAACCAATGTGTTTATGAGGTTACATGCAGAAACTGGTATTTTGACTTCATTTTGTGTGTATGTGTCACTTCAAGCGCAAGGAGACATGAAGGAGAAATTGGTTTGGTTCTGGTTCTTGCTCTTTCTCATCTCCTATCATGAGTGGACACGCCCCCTACTGCTGATTGGCTCTCTCTCATCTCCCATCATGAGTAGACACGCCCCCTTACTGCTGATTGGCTCACTCTCTCCTCCTCCATCATGAGTGGACACACCCCCTACTGCTGATTGGCTCACTCTCTCCTCCACCATCATGAGTGGACACGCCCCCTACTGCTGATTTGCTCTTGTCTCCTATCATGAGTGGACACGCCCCCTACTGCTGATTGGCTCTCTCATCTCCCATCATGAGTAGACACACCCCCTTACTGCTGATTGGCTCACTCTCTCCTCCTCCATCATGAGTGGACACACCCCCTACTGCTGATTGGCTCACTCTCTCCTCCTCCATCATGAGTGGACACACCCCCTACTGCTGACTGGCTCTCTCTCTCCTCCTCCATCATGAGTGGACACACCCCCTACTGCTGACTGGCTCTCTCTCATCTCCCATCATGAGTGGACACACCCCCTACTGCTGATTGGCTCACTCTCTCCTCCTCCATCATGAGTGGACACACCCCCTACTGCTGACTGGCTCTCTCTCATCTCCCATCATGAGTGGACACACCCCCTACTGCTGATTGGCTCACTCTCTCCTCCACCATCATGAGTGGACACACCCCCAACTGCTGATTGGCTCACTCCTCCACCATCATGAGTGGACACGCCCCCTACTGCTGATTTGCTCTCTCTCATCTCCCATCATGAGTGGACACGCCCTACTGCTGATTGTCTCTCATCTCCCATCATGAGTGGACATGTCCTCTACTGCTGATTTGCTCTCTCTCATCTCCCATCATGAGTAGACACACCCCCTTACTGCTGATTGGCTCACTCTCTCCTCCTCCATCATGAGTGGACACACCCCCTACTGCTGATTGGCTCACTCTCTCCTCCACCATCATGAGTAGACACACCCCCTTACTGCTGATTGGCTCACTCTCTCCTCCACCATCATGAGTGGACACACCCCCAACTGTTGATTGCTCTCTCTCATCTCCCATCATGAGTGGACACACCCCCTTACTGCTGATTGGCTCACTCTCTCCTCTCCATCATGAGTGGACACACCCCCTACTGCTGATTGGCTCACTCTCTCCTCCTCCATCATGAGTGGACACACCCCCTACTGCTGATTGCTCACTCTCTCCTCCTCCATCTGATTGGCTCACTGATCTGGCTCCTCCCCTCCACCATCATGAGTGGACACACCCCCAACTGCTGATTGCTCACTCCTCCACCATCATGAGTGACACGCCCCCTACTCATTTGCTCCTCCATCTCCCATCATGAGTGGACACGCCCTACTGCTGATTGTCTCTCATCTCCCATCATGAGTGGACATGTCCTCTACTGCTGATTTGCTCTCTCTCATCTCCCATCATGAGTAGACACACCCCCTTACTGCTGATTGGCTCACTCTCTCCTCCTCCATCATGAGTGGACACACCCCCTACTGCTGATTGGCTCACTCTCTCCTCCACCATCATGAGTGGACACACCCCCTACTGCTGATTGGCTCACTCTCTCCTCCACCATCATGAGTGGACACACCCCCAACTGTTGATTGGCTCTCTCTCATCTCCCATCATGAGTGGACACACCCCCTTACTGCTGATTGGCTCACTCTCTCCTCCCCTATCATGAGTGGACACACCCCCAACTGCTGATTGGCTCACTCCTCCACCATCATGAGTGGACACGCCCCCTACTGCTGATTTGCTCTCTCTCATCTCCCATCATGAGTGGAGTGGACATGTCCTCTACTGCTGATTTGCTCACTCTCTCCTCCCCCATCATGATTTGACACGCCCCTACTGCTGATTGGCTCACTCTCTCCTCCCCCATCATGAGTGGACGCGCCCCCTACTGCTGATTCACTCACTCTCTCATTCCCCATCATGAGTGGACACACCCCCTACTGTTGATAGGGGAGGAGAGAGAGTGAGCTATCATGTATGGACACGTCCCCTACTGCTGATTGGCTGCAAGTTTGTTGTGGTGCTTGGTCTGATCTACTTTCAATAGCATCTTTTCAAAAATCTCTTACTGTGCCTTTAAACAAGGATTTGATTGTGCTGTAAAGTGTAACAACAATCACCAGACCTTTAGCGCCCTCTGCAGAAATTTGTGAAAATACATAATGTACATAAGTTGAATGTTTATATTTTGTATATGACATTATGTATTTTAACAGTGTTGTCCAATAAAACCACATGATTACTTGCTTTTAGTACTTTATTTTAACCTATTATTATTGCCTCATTGTTGTTATTATGTATTTAAGTCATTTTAAAGGCTATTGATCAGTATTTTTACCACCACAAAAAAATCTGATTACTTGATTAATCGTCAAAATAATCGACCGATTACTCAAATACCAAAATAATCGTTAGTGACAACCCTAGATATCACACTATCTTATTTAAAGATAACTAAAACACATGCATAACAATTGCTGAAATTAAATTGACATTTTACATAATATTTACTAAATAAGAAAATGAATATGGAAAAAAAAAACATGTGTAAAATATACAGATTTATACTGTAGATTGCAACTTCATTCTGTAATCCCTATTATAGCATTTCACAAATAAAGAAATGGTTAAAAATATAAATAAAAGAGTTGGAAGCAGTGGATACAGATTTAAAAGCTGTATTTACCTTCACTCCATGACCCACATCGTCCAGTACTGTGTAGTCGATGGGCTTCCTGATGTACCTCACCGGCCGCTCCATGTTGGGTGGAGCGATGATCTTATGAGTCCTTGATGTGTTCTTATTTGTTGTCAGGATGCCAATCTCTCGCCGGGCGACCTTCTCCTTATGGATGTCCACCGTCTAATAAAGTCACAAGACAAAAACAAGAGGAAAGATTGACAACAGTGTCCAGAAACCCAGTCTATGATTTGATTACATGCTTGTCATAAAGCACAGCTGTATCTCCAGCATCTTAACCCTTTTTCTACTTTGGAACACACTATGGAAAATGAACTATGGTGAATGCTATTCTTCTTCACAGAGGTTTTGGAGACAAGATCTGATATGCCAGACAGTCGGACCGTGCACACATGCAGGCTACAAGACCGTAAGCGTGACATGCTGTTAATGCGAAATTAGTGTGGTGATGCTGAGAGCGGTGTGCAGCTCTAAGTGCCGGACACGGAAGGGTTTCTTCGGCGGCGTGATTCACTGCAGTGTCTGTACCCTGCTGGGCGAGACATCCTCCGGGTGTTTTAAAGGAGCTTGTGAAGAAGTGAAAGACTTTTGACCTTAAAGAGACACCATTAAAAGAGAAAAATACCCCTAACGGTGTATAAAACACCAGGCAGCCTGTGTTTTTCAAACTAATAGGGCACAAAAATCACATGCTGTGTCTCAATTTGCCATTCTAAGCATTAGAAGTCTGCCAGACATACTACAGCATGATAAAAACATTACTTTAAGTGATACATTTAAAAAATGGCATGGAAGCTTCAGCCTCAGCAGCCATTTTTTTGCCAATTTTCAACGTTCAGAAGCAGAAAAAGTATTTTTCCCATTAATTTCTGCCTTGGAGATTAAAGCCAACCAGCTCATTTGAGTTGACGCAAAAAAGTATTTGAAAATCTGACAAAAATACAAAAAGGTACAAGACTTTGATCAATATATTTATATTAATATAACAATATATTTCAAGTTTATTGCACAGTATATATACAAATAGTGAAGTATTCTGAGGTGTGGGGCTTCATGGGAGTGGGCGGAGCTAATGAGATCTTTTGGCGAGTTTTGATTGTGGCGAATTTTCTGTACAGTGTCATGGGTTTATCATAAAGATAATTTAATCATATTACTATTGTTTTGCATTAACAAGTGCAGTTACTAATAAAATTACACATTTATTTATGGGAAATGTGACAGTAAAGCACTGAGCTTGAATTGAGATGTACATAAAATTAACTTTTATTGAGAAGAGTAACATGCAAAAACCTATTTTTATAGGGAAAAATGTAAATATTATACTCTTATTAAATGTACCATACTGAACTGACCAACAGCTTCAGTGATTATAAAATGAGCGCTCTTTGTGTGCTTTCTGTGTAATTCAGTCTCAATTTGAAGAAAAGTTTTTGTTTTTCATGAGACTTTGTGACTTTTCCTACTTTTCCCCATATATTAGGGAGTGGAAAAGTCTAATAATTAATTTCATGTCTTTTTAAATAAAAGTTTGTTTCCTTCATCTTTAAACTTTTAGTTTTACAAATAATCACATTAGAAATAACTTTAAAATTGGATAATATTTAGTGATTTGAAGTGCTGGAAAAAGTGTGAAGCACACAAAAAGTCCTTGAAAAGTGCTTGAATTTCACTCCCAAAGGTTTGCATGAACACTGAAATGAATAATGTAAAAACATGCTGTTTATTATTGTCCGAGCTGATAAATGGTCCACGCTTAGTGGACCTAGTGCGGTTTTGTTACGCTTTCGTTTCTTTTGCCATTTGATTTTTCTCAAATGCATTATGTGCAACAGAAATGGCAGCTTTCATCATTTGAGCAACGTGGTGGTGCACAGACAAGAAAAAAAGGTCGCAAAATGCCACTATTTTGTCACAGTCTGGAGCCCGGCAGTGATTTGAATTACTTTAGCCCTACATTTGACTTATTAATCCAAAATTTGCCAAATTTGGTGACATTTGACAATTAAATTTTTAGATTGCACAATTCTGTCTACGTTTTTCACACTGTGGAAGTCATAGGTCCCTATGTTTTTGTTCACAATTCAGGAATTTTCCATGGACCCACTGAGATCTCATTTTGAGAAACGCTGTCCTAAATAATCCACTCTCTACGAAACTCATTTGTCATCTTTAACATAAAACAGACATAGGAAAGTGGTTAATGTGATCACGTAAAGCTCTGAGAAGAATATGAGAGAAATATTGGAAGAATGTCATTATATTTTATGTTTGATGAATGGCTTAAAAAGATGCATATAATGTTTTCAACTCATTCTATCTACAGTTCACCCAAAGGCCAAAATCACTGTCATAAAGGGCTGACACAATGAACTCTGGGTGTTTATCTGAACAGCCCTGCATCACTCAGTAGTGCTGAGGTTTCAGTTCCCCATAAAGACACAACTTTATAGATTCCTCAATTAGGCTTCATGGGCAACAAGTTTACCAGTAACACACCATACAGCACCAATTAAAATGTTTATTGCCATCTGCTTGATCTGTAGTCTCTCTCACAGTGCTCTCTCTGGCACACGAGAGGCTCAGAGCAGATGCGGCAGGCCTTCTGTTGGAGATGAAAGGGCAGCAGTGTCTGCAATGCAGAAACACAGAGGATCCCATTCATTTCTCAAAGATGTGGAGCCAGAGCAGCTCCGGCTCCTATTCAACATCAGGAAGAAGGAGGCTTCTTTAAAACCTCTAAAGTTTAAATTCATCTGCTTGTTACTTAATCATCTCAAAAGACACGGGTTCAATACTGGGGTAATATTAGATACAGGAGCTCTTTATTTATACACACAGCTGTCAAGGTTCGGTGCATGAAGTCAGTCGATCCACACTCCAATCCAGAAGGGGGCGCATGTGGTAATGCAATGCTTTTTCGGAAATGCTTACTAAATCTATAATATATTAAACCTAATTACTCAATTCATACATCCTCTTGAAAATCTCTTTTGGATGGACTAGAGTCCATTGTAACAAACAGATAGACAAGGTTTTTTCCAGTTGTAAATGTGGATGGACGAAAAATAGAAGTAGACTTTAGAAAAAAGCAGTAGCTCTTTTTTGAGCTGTACATTCAGCAGTGCAGCTGGAGTTGGGGGAAGTGGGAGGGCAGCACAATCTGACTTCATCTCCTTCCTGTGAGCTGAAAAATAGACGTGCTGAAATGTGCGCTGCATATTGCACAATGTGTGCAGGTCCAACTTTATCAAAGGTCCTCAAAAAACCCCCCAAATGACGTGTGCCATTGTTTTGGAATCAAGTATTGAGAGCGTTCTCCTGACTGACAAGAGTTCAACGAAATGCCTGCTTGGTTTCAAACTGGGAGTATTTCAACATCATATGTTGAAGGCCAACTCTGCTGCCAAAACAGTTCAAATGCACACTCCATCACTCTCACATTCATCCCTTGAGCCCTGAATGGCTTTCACACATTGCTAATCAGCATGTGGATCTAACTAATTACAAATCACAGTAGGTCATCTGAGTTTGGCAAGACCGTATCTGCTCTAGTCTTGTGAAGCCAGAGTTTTGACAGTTGCCATGAAGTCTGGTCCACATTGCAGCTTATTCTAGCCAATAACTACCGACTAATATATAAAACACAGTTGTATTTTTGTTTTGTTTTTCACTTTAGGATAAGGGTGGGTCAATCTGGTAGCAAATAAACTACACATGCATTGGCAAATCCAACCGCTTATTCCCAATGGAAGCATTCATTGACCCTCAAACTGCAGTTGCTCATGCAAACAATTTCAATATAAATTTTACGTTCAATTCAGCGCAACCTGACTCCTGCACACTGCGTATTAGCCAGCCAATCAGAATGGAGCATTTATATGCTTTATGTTTTCTGCTTTATATTTTCTGTGCAATAAGAATCAGACGATATATGTCTGTTGGTGCAATGTCTGAATCTGAGCTCTAAAAATCTCATTCTGAAGATATTATTCACCTTATACATTAGCATAGAAAATTTCAGAAATTATCAGAAATTACTTATGTCAGGGCTTAAATACAAGTGCCAAGAAATATCTTTAAACTTTAATGGGCTGCACAATTTGGGGTGGAAAAATATAATTGCAATTTTTCCGATTAAAATTGTGATTATAATAATAATAATAGGGGCCAAGCCCCAAAGGGGCTAGCCCCTATTGTAATTGTACGTTTTACTTTTAATATATTCTTCCTCCCGAATGGGAGTCTATGGCAGCCCTACACGGAACATGAGAAAATGTGAAATTTGGCACACTTGTTTGTTTTAGAAATCACAATTTTGGAGTTTAGGACCAATAAGCCACCACCAGTTCAAAAATTCAACATTCTAAAGTTTATAACTTTTGAACCATTTGCTCTAGAAAAATCAATTTAGTAATCTGATTCGTCTCTTATGCTGATTCTATTCAAATAAAGTCTCCGCCCTACAGCGGCCATGAAAAGCATTGTTTTTTCGCTACTCCTCCTTCAAATCCAACCGCTTATTCCCAATGGAAGCATTCATTGACCCTCAAACTGCAGTTGCTCATGCAAACAATTTCAATATAAATTTTACGTTCAATTCAGCAATAACTTTTAAACGACATATCTTCACACAATTGGTATGTAACCTGACTCCTGAGAAGTTTCAACACAGCGCACACTGCAGATGTAATGTGCAAAACCATTAGAAAACACTTCCAAAATGTGTAGCTTTATGTCATTCCCTGGCTTATCAGAATGGAGCATTTATATGCTTTATGTTTTCTGCAATTTTGTTTATATTTGGACCGAGCCGCACAGAAATCTGAATGGATTTTTGTGTACCATTCCCAATAAGACCTTGCTTGTGTTTGTTGTCTTATCAGACGATATATGTCTGTCATTCTCTTTAATTGGTGCAAGTTAAATGCTTCATTCATTAAGTTGAATCTGAGCTCTAAATGCTTTTTTGTGAATCTCAGGTTTCTTCCACAGTCTGTTGAATGTGCATCCTCAAAGATAAAGCCATTATTGAAGAGCCCACCGAAGTTAGTGGGTTCGAATATACGGTTTTATAAAATAGTGTGTTTTGATTAGCTTGGATAGAAAATGCTTTTTGTTTCAGTTCATTTCATCTAAATTATCAGATTCTTGCCCGTAATTACTTATGTCATTTTCTGCTGTTTTTCCTCTTCCTGCTCTGGCACTACAGCTTAAATACAAGTGCTTTATAAGAATTCTTCAAGTTCATTTTCACAAATATCTTTGGAAACAAACAGTGGTGCAATGAGATGAGAAATGGCTGGACCCGGAGGCACAATCTCGTTGGGGTTCCTTTATACAATTGGGTAATGAGTCATTTTGATACCTTTTTATCCAAATAAGGATTGTGCTATCTTTATTCCTCTTCAATGATACAAGTATTTTAGTTCATTCCGTTTTTCCGACTTTATTGATTTTCATTTCATCCACCTGTCCTTCTGAACCAGATTGCATGTAATCAATTTCTGCTGTTTTTGCTCTTCCTGCTCCGTATTGCGCTACTGCCCCTACTGGGGCTTGGCCCCGAATTGCTGCTTGCAGCTAATTAATTATTATTATTATTATAATAATAATACATCTGCCTTTGCCAAACTCGCTCTACTCCCTTTTCCCATCACATATCTGATCGGAAAGGTATTTATTTTCAATAAATATGAAGAAAATTTTCAAAAAGTAGAAATAAAGTTTCTTTAATAAAGTGTGTTTAATAATAAAATGTTTATTGAACAGGGTTAGGTGTAGGGAGGGCTTTATTGTCCCAATAATGTGGGATCCATTTAATAATTTTAATAAATGTAATCATTTCCACTATGTTATTATTGCATACCACTTAATGTACAACAACACTGAGGTGCAAATAGTGGCCAAGTGGAATGGATTTGAGGAAGCAGCAGCGTGGAAGTCAAGGCTGTAGCTAAAACGTGGAATGGAGTTTAATTTATTAAGCATTCCTCAAGTCGAATAGATTTGACTGACGGCGCTCTAAAAAGTGAACAGACATATGCGCTGAATTAGAGATGGTAAAAGTGAGTCTTAAAAAGTGGGTGAGTCTTGTCCCACCGATATATAATGGTTCGGACGCCCATGTATAGCTGTCTTAAACCATCAAACTTTTATTTTGATGGAAAAATGCAGGGAGCCCTTAAAGCTTCTCTTTTGTTAAAGGTGCCATCGAATGTTTTTTTACAAGATGTAACATAAGTCTAAGGTGTCCCCTGAATGTGTCTGTGAAGTTTCAGCTCAAAATACCCCATAGATTTTTTTTAATTATTTTTTTTAACTGCCTATTTTGGGGCATAATTAGAAATGCGCCGATTCAGGGCTGCTGGCCCTTTAATTGCTCATGCTCTCCGCCCACGGAGCTCGCGCTTGCCTTTAACAGTGCATAAACAAAGTTCACACAGCTAATATAACCCTCAAAATGGATCTTTACAAAGTGTTTGTCATGCATACTGCATGCATGCATGCGTCGGATCATGTGACTATGGTATTTATTTGGCTGTTTACATTTGATTCTGAATGAATTTGAGGCTGTGATCCGTGAAACGATGGTAACTTTAACCACATTTAACAGTACATTAGCAACATGCTAACAAAACATTTAGAAAGACAGTTTACAAATATCACTAAAAATATCATGTAATCATGGATCATGTCAGTTATTATTGCTCCATCTGCCATTTTTCGCTGTTGTTCTTGCTTGCTTACCTAGTCTGATGATTCAGCTGTGCACAGATCCAGACGTTACTGGCTGCCCTTGTGTAATGCCTTGAACATGGGCTGGCATATGCAAATATTGGGGGCGTACATATTAATGATCCCGACTGTTACGTAACAGTCGGTGTTATGTTGAGATTCGCCTGTTCTTTGGAGGTCGTTTAAATAAATGAGATTTATATAAGAAGGAGGAAACAATGGAGTTTGACACTCACTGTATGTCATTTCCATGTACTGAACTCTTGTTATTCAACTATGCCGACATAATTTCAATTTTTGAATCTAGGGCACCTTTAAGTGCTTCTCACTGCAAGTATGGGAAGATGGTTGACGCATGTTTTGTTCCCAAATGCAGGTTAAAGTGACCCAAAATCAGATCAGATGAAGAGAACGCATTACTGCGATCTACTCTGAGACACTGGAAACACCGGCTGATAATGATCTACTTGCACGTAAAAACCCACTGACACGCACTTCACTTGTAATTTCATTTGCGACTAAATCGCATAGCGATTTCATTTTTAGTATGTGTCTTACAACAGGATGTATTAAGATGCATCATCTCAACATGAAGTGACTTCACACTGAGCTCACTGGAGAATCATGTGAAAGAGCCTTTACTGTGTTATCTGTCACTTAGAAGATCATTTCCTATCTTAAGAAACTCAATGTACACTTTCTGCAGGCACGGTCCTGGAGCAATTTCTTGCTCAAGGGTCTTTCACCACCCACAGAAGACAACAAGAGGGTGCTTACTAAAACTGCTCGACAGTAAAAGAATGGTTGCCACCAAACTTGCTTCTCTCTGCACTTCTGAGGTCAAAAGGGTGTGATCTGTGTGACCTAAATGATCCCCAGTAGGGTTGTCACCGTAACAGTTTCAGCAGTCAATACCAATATTAAGTAAAATTCTTTTATTCAAAACCGCAGCAAAAACTGAACACACTTTTTTTTTAAAGAATAAATATATTAACATATTAAAACAATGAAATATAGCCCAAGTGTTTGTCAAATAAATAATAAATTAAAAGTTTGAATCATTAGTAAAATTAAAACAAATTACAATCAACAGAACAAAGATATTTAGTAAATCAAATGTAAAACAAAACTACTTAACATGTAACAATGTTTACACTGCATTTCACATTTGATACCTACAGTTTAGGCTTAGATATTGCACAGAGCAATGAGATAGCCTCATGAATATAGATTTGTGTGGCATAAAAGCGATACTTAATACCCAAATTTTGTAAGAGAAAACCAAGTGGGAATAAATAAAGACTAAAAAGTAAGGGTCCTAAAACAGAGCCCTGAGGGACGCCAGTAGAAACTGACCCAATATCAGACCTGTATTCCCCTAAAGCAACAAACTATCTCAAATAGGATCTAAACCAGTTTAAGACGGTGCTGGAAATACCAAAAACTATTTTAAGGCGATTCAGTAAACGAGTATGATCTACAGTGATGAAAGTGGCAGTAATGTCTAAGAGAATAAGAATAGTGGGAGATCCAGCATCAGAGGCCCAAAGTAAGTCATTAGTCACTTTAACCAGGGCCATTTCAATGCTATGAAATCTTCGAAAACTAACAGAAAGATGATTAAGCAACTGTAAAGCTACAACTCCTAAAACTTTAGCCAGGAAAGGAAGATTTGATATAGGTTGATAGTTATTTAATTGATCCAAATCTAAGATGCGCTTTTTGAGTACCAGGGTAACATCAGCAATTTTTAATGCAGCTGAGACAACAACAGTACTTAAGGATTCGTTAATTATGTTAAGCACTGCTGGGCACAAATGTTCACAACAAGACTTAAACCAGTAGGAAGGGGATCAAGTATGCAAGCAGTAATTATCTGAATCTGTAATTATAATAAGCAGCTGCTGCTGAAAACGGTTTCTTTGTATGGAAAGTTGCATGTTAGTTACTTGTGTTATTTTGCATTAAAAATGTTGTCTTCTCATTACCATTTGAGTGAGAGCACTGGCTCTGATAGACACAAGCATACTAAGAGAGAGAGAGTGAGTGTGACAGAGAGAGAAGCCACATACATGCAAAGATGGTTGAAATAGAAACTGATGCGCTATGTTTAAATGGTTGTCGTAAATGACAGAAGATTTTCGGTTGAAGCACCTTTGAATAGTTTGAGTGTGTTGACATTAATAACTTGCTAAAAGGAGCATTCTGACTAAGACACATATTTGACCTGACATGCATGTAGCCATGCTAAAACTGCATGTGCTATTCACAGGAAAAACACATATACTGTACGCAAAGACAGCCCTTGTGTACCAGATTGTGTCCAAACTTGATTTTACTGAAGGGTCAATGACATACTTTCATTTTGTTTGACAGAAACAACAAGAAAAAATATATTTTAAAACAATCTGTATCCAATTTCTTAGAAATGTACTATTTTTATTCATTTATTAAAAACTTTTATACTATTTTCGAGTTTTCATTTGAATGACTATAAAAATGTCATGAGATATAACAATCAACACTGTAAACGATAACGCTCAAAATACTTCATTGGTTCGAGAAGGACAATCTTAAAATAGTATTTTAGAACTTTTTTTATTTTGAGTTCACGGCACTGACATATTTCAAGTAAACTGAACTGTTTCATTGTTTTGAGTTGTATGAACTCATTTCTTTTAATTTAAACTTAAGTTTAACTGAAACTGGGCTGGGATTTCTATTTCCCAGCATGCTTTGCCCATGGCACTTTAAATTGAGAGTGAATGCTAAAATTAAGTGTTATATGTTTTTTTTTTTTGTGCAAGGTTAATGGTAAGGGAGATTTAGTAGTGATTAATGTTTTGTTATGCTAATTTAGAAGAGTTCCTGTTAATGTTTTTTTTGGAGAGTTACCGTCATGCTGACAAGTGGTGTATGCGGCTTGGTTTGAGAGGAACTAAGTTAAATATTTTAAGTTGTTGTACTCATTCAGAAAGTGCTAAACCACGCTATTATTAACATGTAAGCAAATTAGCAAGTTGGCATTTTCTGAATTAGTTTGTTATAATATTTACATTGAGATGACCTGATAATTTTAATTTAAATGTATAAATTAGTGTACTCAAATATTTCAAGTTACGAACAATAAAAATGTATACAGAAGTACAAAATAAAAATCCTACTTAAACTTTGAGTTTCTCAACTTAAATTCTCATTCAACTTTGAGTTCTGACAACTTATTAGGGTTTACAGATTCGATTTGCAAGAACTCAAATAAATAAGTTTATTAACTAAATCTTTTATGTTAATTGCTATCAAAATGTATAAGTACAACTAACTCAGTACTTCAAGTTACGAGAAATTAACATTCATGAGTACTACAAACTCAAAACTTGATAGTTCTGCTTACTTAAAATTGGGAACATCATAACTCAAATGTGATGAAACTGATTACCTCAATTTTTTCAATCTTATTCGGGTTTACAGTGAAGTCAAAAGTAATAACACATTTTTGTCAAACCTTGGACATATGTGAGAGTTCCAAAAAATAACTGGAAATATATTTAGTTGCACTTTATTTTACAGTATATCTACTTATTATGTGCTACTGGTTATTATAGTAAGTAAACAGCACATCTACAACAGGACCATATATTTAATATTCCTCAATGTGAAATTTATTTGAAATTTAACAGCATACAAATAAGTGAGTTTTGTGGAGAAGATAGACAAAAAGAGAGAGACTGTGATATAAGTCAGAGAGACAGTTTCACTTCAGCATCTGACAGGAAAAAAAAAAAAAAAAAGAAGCCGTTTCAGCAGTTTAACAAAGCGACCCAGGGGTGGCATGGCTTCCGGAAAAGCCAGCTATGCACAAACAGACAGACGTGATGTGCATATCTGTAGACAAGGGCTGAGCAACAGTGGCCTTTAGCACACACCCTAAACAACACACACCCACAACCATGGTTACACTCGGTTATGTCAATAGGACTGCCATGCCAGCATTTAATAATAGCGCAAAACCACATGATTATTTCTGAAATGAGAAACGGACCACACCCTGATCTTTGGGTTAGTAGCCAATTTTTTTTATTCATTGTAAGTATTGGAGCCCCACAGGCTTAACGGCTTGTGAACCATCATTCGTAGCACACAACCAATACAATGCAGGAATAAACTAACCACGCATGCAACAGAACATGTGGAACGGCTCTTTGTCGCACACCCAGCGCTAAACGGAAACGCTTGGTGATTAAAAGCAAAGATGCAGCTCGGTTAGTTTAGACTGCAGCTCACTAACAACATTACGATCACAGCTGAAGGGTGAGGACAGGCACTCCCTTCACAGATTTACGGCTGTGTTATGCTCCATCTGGCTTTGGCTTCTCTCCGACAGGGTGACCACGAGTATCTGAGAGCAGCTATCTCTGCAGAGAGCCAGATGAACATTTACTGTGAGAAATATAAATGAGAAGCCTCTTCAAGATTAAGCCTTGACTTTGCAAATGATTGCAAAACGTATTTGGTTGTATATAACAACAACAACAAAAACTATTAATTAACCTCAAGTTGAATAAACATCTACATACATCTGTGCATACAAGTTGAGCCTTTAACCACACAAGATGTGTAAAAAATCCACTACAACTCAGTGGAAAGCTTAACAGACTTAATGGACTATCTAAATTTTTTCATTACTATAGAAGAAAATAGGAAAATACTCTGATAAGAAGGATTTAAGCTTTAAAAACAGTGAACAGCGAAAACAAGCATAATCTGCTGAGATGAATATAATCTCATGTCACTTCTGTTGGGAAATAAATTCAAGTGCACAAGCTTTATATGCCCAGGTTAGACACAATCAAGTGTAAAACGTTGAGGAATCGACAAAGGGTAGCTTCCCTTCAACTGAGAACTTAAAATGATACTAGGCCCTAAATGTGTCTCGGTCTTCTTCTACTTGCCAATGCAGACAGATGATTTGTGCACAAATTGCGTGAGAGGCTTCCACTTCAGGATCAAACCACTGTAGGTCAAAATCATGTTACGGGGATAGTCTAAACAGCACCCCAATGCAAGGAACTTGATCTTTTCCAAATACATTGAAGTCTTCCCACTGGGAAATCCATTGGAGATTTGTCGAACTGCTCCCTGTATCTCTAGCAGGAATAAGAAGTTTCAGAGACTTGTTGTAGGTTGTGTGGGAAGCAGGTTAAATTTGAGGTCCAGTCGGTCATGGAGTTGGGAAAAGTCACGTGATTGAACCCTCTGCCCCCTACTTAATTGTCACAATTCACACATAATCTCATTCCCATATGACACAGTTTGGCCAAACTTTATTGTCAGGAAACGGAGGGGGAGCAGGTCTTCCCTACAATCTCATCTCTGGAACTCCATTTCCTGTTTGGATGAAGCTCTACTGCCAAGAGCACACTAAGGCAGACAGTCAGGGGAGATGAAGACAGAGAGAGGCCAAAATAATTTGTAGTCGATCTTGTTAACTCAAAGTGGGGGGCTAAGTATTTACACTTCACACGCAACAACCAAGAATGAAGAACTTCCCTGCATGGTAGGAATTCTGCAGCCAAGTACCATGTGCACTAAAACTAGCACTTTGGTTATAATAGTTAGAGATGCATCACAAAACAAAGCTTTTAGCTCATTAGAGGCTATGACCAGACAACTCAAAACTTGGAATTCTCTAACTTCCTACTTGAAAAAAAACTCAAGGATAGGCATGGACCATTTGTAAAGTTGGGATAATAAAACAATAAAACCCAACTTTGGTGAAAAACAGGGATGGTAGCACTGTTGTAGTACTCGAGACCAGGCTCCAGTCTTGAGTCTAATACCATATTTTCATGGTCTTGGTGTTCATGGTCTGTGCCAAGTTCGCATGACATTAAAGGTGCCATCGAATGAAAAATTGAATTTACTTCGGCATAGTTGAATAACAAGAGTTCAGTACATGGAAATGACATACAGTGAGTCTCAAACTCCATTGTTTCCTCCCTCTTGTATAAATCTCATTTGTTTAAAAGACCTCCGAAGAACAGGCGAATCTCAACATAACACTGACTGTTACGTAACAGTCGAAATCATTAATATGTATGACCCCAATATTTGCATATGCCAGCCCATGTTCAAGGCATCAGACAAGGGCAGGACGTCTGGATGTGCACAGCTGAATCATCAGACTAGGTAAGCAAGCAAGGACAATAGCGAAAAATGGCAGATGGAGCAATAATAACTGACATGATCCATGATTACATGATATTTTTAGTGATATTTGTGAATTGTCTTTCTAAATGTTTCGTTAGCATGTTGCTAATGTACTGTTAAATCTGGTTAAAGTTACCATCGTTTCTTACTGTATTCACGGAGACAAGAGCCGTCGCTATTTTCATTTTTTAAACACTTGCAGTCTGTATAATTCATAAACACAACTTCATTCTATATCAATCGCTCCAACAGTGTGTAATGTTAGCTTTAGCCCATTAGCTGCAGCTTAGCTACTATCAAACTCATTCAGAATCAAATGTAAACATCCAAATAAATACTATACTTACATGATCCGACGCATGCATGACGAACATGTTGTAAAGATCCATTTGAGGGTTATATTCGCTGTGTGAACTTTGTAAATGCACTGTATTATAGTCAACAGCTCAGGGGGGCAGGGAGCGCGCGATTTAAAGGGGACGCAGCCTGAATCGGTGCATAGTTAATGATGCCCCAAAATAGGCAGTTAAAAAAAATTAATTAAAAAAAAATCTATGGGGTATTTTGAGCTGAAACTTCACAGACACATTCAGGGGACACCTTAGACTTATATTACATCTTGTAAAAAACGTTCAATGGCACCTTTAATTCAAAACCAGGCTTCATTCGCCCCAAAAGAAAGCATATTTACACTGTCTGAATCATTCAGACCCTCTTTAGGTCTCTGTCTTGACTTGGACTCAACTTACTCTTGAAGGTTGGACTTCAAGAGTAACTTGAACACAGCATGATGGAAACTCTTTGAGGTAGAAAATTGGGAAATTTCAATTAAACTTCTCTCACCTTTCACTTTGTCTAGAACGCAACATGACGAATGTTTTGAAATCGGAAGTGGGAAATTAAGGAATATTCCCACATCCAACTTTGTCTGGAAGGCCGCATAAATGACAACAATCAATAAATTCTCCAAAGTATCACCAAGAAGTAGCACCAAAAATTGAAGCTGCAATATGGAGCTTCAAGACGACAAGGAACAACGTTAACAACCCATTTCTACCATAAATTATAGGGTATAAATAGCAAGTAGGGCTGGGTAGAAAGACGATATATATCATTACCACGGTATAAAATGTCTATGAGATTGTGAGATCTTGTGTATATCGTGGCATGTAAATATTTAGCACTATTGACATATCATGATATATTTCGTTATTGTGAAATAAGAATTTGGTCATGTCGCCCACCCCTAATAGCAAGTAATAAAAAGATGCAGGGTGGGACTTTATAATACCCAGAATATCAAAATCAACTGAAGGCGGCAGATCCTTTTCCTATTTAGCACCTAAACTCTGGAACAATCTTCCTAGCATTGTTCGGGAAGCAGACACACTCTGTCAGTTTAAATCTAGACTAAAAACACATCTCTTTGCTCTTGCATACACATAACACATTATCAATACATTAACATTTTTTCAAATCCGTTAAAGGATTGTTACGCTGCAATAATTAGGTCGGCCGGAACCGAGAACATTTCCTATAACACTAGATATACCTGTACATCAGAATAAGAATGGCATCTACGCTAATATCAGTCTCTCTGCTTATCCTGAGGTTTGCCGGGTGCTGGATCCAGGCCGTATCCAGATCAGATGGAGAACCTGTGTCTGGACCGGACTACAACGTAGCCCAGGAGACAATGGGCCTACAGATCCAGTTCTGGCTGCATCTATAATTCAGATTTTTAAATCTCTGTATCCGCTTACATATATTTATATATAATCTATTTTTAATCTCTATAATAAAAATGTATAATTTAGATTTTGATCTCCATATCCATTTACATATATTATATATATCTTCCAAGGGGTTTTTTCCCTCCTAGGACTTTTTTCCCCAGTGTTAGCACGCTGGGTTTTTCTCCTAGGGGTTTTTTTCCACCCCTGGGAGTCAGCCGACATTGGCTTAATGTAGCACCATCTTGTATATGTTACATATTACCACGCTTGCTTGTACAGCTTATTTTTAACCACTTCTCTTTTTTCTGTGCTTCTAATATGTAAAGCTGCTTTGAAACAATTACCAATTGTAAAAAGCGCTATATAAATAAATTTGACTTGACTTGACTTGGCCCAAGCCTAGTTATGAACGGGGCCCACTAAGGTCCTCTAAGGTCATCTAAGGTGGCTTCTCCACCAGTCGCTGATGGGATACGCATGGAACCATTTCTAAGTAAGCTGCTTCAGAACTCCATTCAGAGCTTCCTTTAATTAGTCATCTCTGTAGTCCCTCAGATGCAACAGACAAACACGGATTTACTTGCAGCTATGAAGAGAGAAAACAGCAAAATGAGACTCCTAGTGTGTTGCCAAGTCTTTAGCTGGCCAGACAAAGCTCTGACTGTTCACAGTCTCTTAGCAGCCACTTCATGCACTGGTCTAGGTAGCAGCACTTCAGCCTCCCACGCTCAGGGTCAGGGCCGGCTCCAATTCGTGATAACACAACTCAAAATATTCAGTACAGATCTGTGATGAAAACAGTGAACTCCAGACCTGGCATGCTGGCCCATTAGTCTGCTGCACTGATGTTCTAATCTAATTTGGCCACATGCTGGCAGTGCGGTCTGTCTAATAGGCAGCCAGAGGAAGAGGGAAGAGTGAGAAATGCTGTAAAGATGGAAACATCCTCTGTCAGCAAAGCTCTGGGTGTGCCTCAGCCGAGAGATTAGAGCCACTTTACAGCCATTAGTCACCTTCCAGTAGGAACAGTGCAGTCATGACTGATCTGCAGCAATCAGCACTGAGGCTACAGTATTACAGTTTGTTTCTGGAGCTACTACAATTATCAGAGTTGAATGATCAATTGATATGTCTCAGTTTGTCTAAAATATAGGAGTGAGAAACTTTAAACACGTGGCCTCTATGACATGAGTGACCAGTGGACCATTTGCACGGTTACTTCCTGGTTTTTGTTAAGCCAGCTTGGGTATTTCCAGTGAACTGTTAGCTGTCATTCTGTACATCAACACAAAACCATCAATGGTTGACTTTTTAATGTTGTATTTATATTTTAATGCAGTTATCACACTTGCCTAATTTTCCAATAAACCAGTTTTATTGATTGCAATAAAGACGAAGCTAATGGTAGACACGCACACGCAACATTTTTCCAGCACTTCAAATGTTATTTTTAATGTGATGAACAAAAACATTATTTGTTCATCCTTCTAAGATTGTCCACATTTGTAAAACCGAACGTTTCAAGATGTAGGAAGTCCAACATTTGATAGAAAACACTTATTTAAAAATAAAAAAGACATTATACTATAACCATCAAATGGCAGCAGAGGACCATTTATTAGGCATTTCCTGTAATAGTTTTTCACTCAGTTTCACTTTTGAATAAATATTAAACATTATAAAATCACTAGGTTCAAAAATACATTTTGTCAAGGTGAAGTATGAAGTACTCACGACATCTCATGAAAAACAATAACTTTTCTTGTGAATGAATTACAAAGAAAGCAATTGATGATTCAATCATCAATGATTGACACTCTTATGTGAAAACTCACATTTTGTTCAATGAATCTAACTAAAGTGCTCAATAAAACTTTAATTTACAGTGCACTGCTCCATTCAGCTCCCGGATGGCCACTGTCCTGCAGAGTTTAGCTCCAAAACAACTGCCTGGAAGTATCTAGTGATCCCGAAGACCTATATTAGCTAGTTCGGGTATTTTATTAATCTCCGAAGGTGGCCCTCCAAGAATAAGATTTGGCACTACTGAACTATGGCGTTGACAGGTTTTGCTCAATTAACAGTACGCAACACATGAGCTGCCACTCATTGGTGATATAGTGTGCAGTAGCATTTGACAATGGCACATGATGGCATGGGTTGCAAATCCTGTGCAACAAACCCACGATAACCTTAGAAATTCACCGTGCTCTTTTCAATATTTGTGGAAGTTTACTTGAGGTTTTGTGTGTGTGTGGGATTGGCAGCAAGCAAAGCATACCATTCCATCTCTGCTTTTTGTGGACTGATTCATCCATCACTGAGTAAGTTTTCCCCCAAACTTTAATACAACACGCTACAACAGAAAGCTTTCTCACAGACAGCACCCTGTTTTCAACATAACTGTCCTGTTATTCTCATCTCCATCTTTGGAGAGAATCCTGATTGACACTGTAAGTGGAGGGTGTGTGTGAAGAACTGGATGTGAGAACAGGCCTCTGTTGACCCTGTAAATAAGCCTGTCTTACAGCCATTCATAAAGCCCACTGTGATTCCCAGACAACTCATATGAATGGAGACGAGACCTGAAAATACACTCCACTGTACGGCAATTAATCCCATCAACACCTGCTGATTAAAGTTCTAATATGATTGGCAGATTATATCAGTCTAATAACTCTAGGTTTAGCACTTCACAGTGGGCAGTGTTTGTGCTATGAGGGTGAGAAAAACAGAATTGGTATTTGCCAAATAAGAGATCTATTGCTAATTGTTACTCAAAACAAGCCTAATCGTGTTTCGGGGCGGGGGGGGGGTTCCCCTGGTAAAATTCATACTTTGTATGTGAAGGTCGCACATGCGCATTTAATTTTTTTTTGCAGTAATTAGTTTACTGCACAAGGTTGCAACCGTGCCCTTCATACCCACAAGGTAGTCAAAGAAAAACTGCATAAACAGAACAGAGCGGAACGCATGCAAGCTACAGCGACAATGGAGGCCTATATAGACGACCATCATTTGTACAACTCTAGCATGAAAGAATACAAAGATATTTACATGGGTTGTAACCGGGTGTGTCTCATACATCCTGAAAAGTGAAGCTGCGGGCTCTTTGATCGCCCCCTGGAGGCTGGATGCAGTACAGGTCATAAACCCCGCCCTCTCAATGCAGTCGAATGAGACTTCAGTGAAAACTTAAAAATAAATTCTGCTTCAAATAAAACTTTCTGAAAGATGGTTTTGATCATTTAAGGTAGTTGTTATCACGCTGATATATATTCAATTGTTCGTTTTTGTGATGATTTAGATTTTAGCTAGCAATTTGATGCTATAAAAACGGGGCGTGTCGTCATGATTCGAAGTTGATTGACAGCTTGTCTGAGGACTGTCAGAGCTTCAAGGGGAGATTGAAGATGTATTAACTAACTGTTAATTTTCGATTTCTTTGTTATTTAACACCAACAAAATGAGTTGTTCAGCAGTAAACTGTACTAACCGACCTACAGGATCTGACGGATATCTGAACTTTTTTTCTGTAACATTAAATGTGGGCGTTATAAGCTAATTAATAAATGTTATTAGTTAAGATAACACACCTAATGTTAACCATGTCGGGAAAAAGCAGGTGATCGTTATCTGGCAGTTACTTATTATTTTTATGGGTATAAAATAATAATTAGCAGGACAAAACTAATGATAGCCTACTCTAATTACAGCAATCGATCTCCTGTAACGTTAGTTGAACTTGATTTAAAATGGCAGGACCGTTTCTGACGATTAAGAGTTGTTTCTAGTGGCATATTATATTGATTTTATCTACTGAATTTGCTGTTTCAAAAATATTATTGCTCTAGAAACAGAATAGCCTATTATTTTATAGGTAGACTTTTAAATTGTGTATAATTTTTATAGTCTATTTAAAATACATGAATGATGATGCAGTCGTCTGGGGCGGAAGTTTGATATCGCGACTCCGCCTCCGGCTCCACTGACGATTCCTTCTGCGCATGCCCAGGCTCCAAACTTTTTTTTTTTTGACGTATTGCGTAACGTGTCAGCGCCCATTCATCAGCCCATTTTGGCTTCAGTTCAATACAATGGAAGGAAGCGGCGTCGCGTCGTCCATCTTTTTTTACAGTCTATGGTTGTAACTCATGGCGAGAGATTGCTCAAAACTGTGCATGCGTCGAACGGCTGTGTACGCGTACGAGTCAAGTGAAGTATACTTTGCAAGGCTGTGCATGTATGCAAGCATATGCGTAAAAAACAAAGTTTACCCAGGGTGTAGCGAAGCGCTGAGCACCTATAGAGAGTATGCATAGACGTCACTTTCCCGCCTGAACACGCTCCCTCAGCTGGACTGAGTGGCAAACGAACCTGCTGCATGACTGGATTTAATAGGGGAAACTGTGAAAATGCGAGTAAAACAAACGATTACGCTAAAGTTTGGGCTCGAAAGTGTTCCTTATGACATGTCAAATAAACCTAATCCATGGATATTAACATGCAACCAGGAATCGTGTTTCCTGACATTTATATGTGCCTGATTTCGACGCTGGGGAAATAAATAAAGCAAATCTGCCCTAAATTTAGTTTAGTTTTTGTCAGTGTTTATTTAAAAACACCCAATTATGCCGAATATAAGATGGTAAATATTTAATTGATGAGTTGTCAACACTATATATAGGGTATGATTTTACCCCAAAATCCAACATTTTGACAAAATGATGTTTCTGCAAAACATGTTTCCTTGCTTGGAGTCCAGTTGTTTCGGTGAATTGCAGTGATCCATTTGCTTCGTTTTACTCTAGCTTTCAGCAGTCTGTAAAAATATACCTCAGATTTTGTGTCAAAGCTGTTTGTACTGTCAGTCACAAAGCTCTTTCCCATTTTGGATGCGTTTCGTGTGTTTTTCGCGGCATTCACGCTGAAAACCAATGCTGCCACTTTTGCCACTCAGTGGGCGTAACTGCAGTCATAACGGCCGACGGTGACGTCACGTGCATACCCTCTATTTCACGCTGAAGCGCTCAACGGTCAACGGTCAACGGTTTTTATACCAATCACCGAGAGTTGAAGAATGTTCAACTTTGGGTAAAACGCAGCGCTCATCATTGTCACTTTTTACCCAGCCGTCCAATCACAGGGGAGGAGGGGCGGGACAAATACAACACCGACCAACCGGCACGTTCTGCTTGTACAACGTCAACAGAAGACAACAAGCAGCATAATAATGGAGCAAAATCATTTAAAACAAGAGCCAGAGCAAATT
Source organism: Megalobrama amblycephala (assembly GCF_018812025.1). Taxonomy (NCBI): domain Eukaryota; kingdom Metazoa; phylum Chordata; class Actinopteri; order Cypriniformes; family Xenocyprididae; genus Megalobrama; species Megalobrama amblycephala. The sequence goes on from NC_063065.1 coordinate 31,978,844, forward strand.
CTTTTACATTGTATCAACATTTTTATATAGAAACAATACAGAAACAAATTATCTGTGAAATGAGATACTCCCACTGATATTCCGTATCATACCAAGTAAAGCGTCTCAACTGAAAGAAACAAGCGCCCACAGCTAGGCATTTTCAGCTGGCTAAAAACGCTTTGGTGGACACATGACCTTAGGACCATAAAAGATTGTAATGCAGTTAGCATTGAAGCAAATGATGAATCAAGTGTGATTCTCTAGTCCTGATGTACAACTACAGTTACTTGCTGTTACTCAACTAACCTTGATCATTCAAACCATTCAAAATAGGTATAGGCCAGGGGTCGGCAACCCAAAATGTTCAAAGAGCCATATTGGACCAAAAAAACAAAAAACAAATCTGTCTGGAGCCGCAAAAAATTAAAAGCCTTATATAAGCCTTATATGAAGGCAACACAGGCTGTAAGTGTATATTAGCTATATTAGCCTACTATCAAAATGACTAAATAGGCTACAAATACATAATGAGGTATTCCCGAGGTATATATTTAAAAACTGCTGAAAGCTACAGAAAAAAAGAAGCAAATGGATCGGTGCAATCCACAGAAACAGCTGGACTCCAGCAGAGAAACATGGATTTGCAGTTATCATTTTGTGTCAAATTGTTGGATTTTGAGGTAAAATCATTCCATATATATTGTATTGTTATATATTATGTTGACAAATCATCTATTAAATATTTTCCATCTTATATTCTGCATAATTGTGCGTTTTAAAATAAACACTGACAAAAACTATACTATAAAACTATATGTTTTAGGGATGGACAATATGACGATATATATAACATTGATATAACGTTAAGTAATTACGCGGATTTAAACCTAAGTTACCTATATTGTAGTTATATAAAATATTCACAGGCAGATTTGCTTTATGTATTTCCTCGACGTCAAATCAGGCACATATAAATGTCAGGAAACACGACTCCTGGCTACATGTCAATATCCATGGATTAGGTTTATTTGACAAGTTGTAAGAAACACTTTCGAGTCCAACCTTTAGTGTAATTCGTTTGTTTTTACTCGCGTTTTCGCAGTTTCCTCTATTAAATCCAGTCACGCAGCAGTTCTTTTGCCAATCAGTCCAGCTGAGGGAGCGCGCTTTCGGCGGGAAAGTGACGTCGATCGCTATGACGCAAATCTTCGTTGACAGAAATGTTGAAATTTAATATTTATTATACACATTTTTACAGCATTGAAAAACGTTAAGAATGTTTGTGTCATGTTTGTCCTCCTACATAAACCACATGAAAACAAAAAAAATATATTTTTTCCATTTTAATACATTTTTGAAAAAGCTCCAGGGAGCCACTAGGGGGGCGCTAAAGAGCCGCATGCGGCTCTAGAGCCGCGGGTTGCCGACCTCCGGTATAGGCTATATGATGAAAATCTTATATGATGGCATGTCTCAACAATATCAAATAAGTGTTGTTCTAAATATCAACATGACGCTCTTACAGCCATAGGTTGCAGAGCTTTTTATATTGGCACCAGCAGCCAGTGGGTTTGACTGAAGCCAGTAATGACTTACTGACAGCATGAGGTTTACAGAAGAACTCCGTGGGAGAGTTTTACGTCTCCATGATGATCGCATGGAAACGCATACACGAAGAAGAGGGGCAAAAAAAAAGAGGTGAACAGAAAACAGATATTAACTAGTCAGTCACTGTGAGAGACAGACAATGCTTAATTAAAACTCTAGACAGACTAGGACAAAGCAATGGAAATGAGATTGAGAGAGAGAGAGAGATATATCAAAAGTGAAAATTTCTGACCTGAGATATGTGGTTAATGGAGGACTCCATCCTGCGCAGCTGTGAGGCCTGGATATCCAACAGCTGCAGGACATTGTTGGCTAAGGCATTGATCTGATAGGCCACGCTCGCCAGGGATTGGGTGGTGTAGGCTTTGGTCTCCTCCAAGGCTTTCCTCTTATCCTGTGCCTGCGGGTCAAGGTCAGAAAAACCTTTTAATGCACATTTTCACAATAACAGCAACCTATACACAGTCCCACACACAGTCAGTATGCTGCAAACAAAAGCATCCATTCCAATCTGACTGCCTGGTAACTTCTGGAAAACTGCACAAGTTTTTAATCAGTCTTGGGAAAACAAAGTCATGTTTACATGGTGCTACAGTAAGCAAAGTAATGATCAAGACACTGGATTTGACAAAGTTTGCAACTAGGGGTGTGATGAGATCTTGCGAGATGAAAATGTGACAAGATTTCTCGTCGAGGTGAAAAGCAGTCTCGTGATATTTCCATGACGGAGCGTGAGGGTGAAATTAGGATAGAATATGCCACTGCTACGTTTACATTACACCTCCACTGTTGTTTTGCTTTTTATAAAAATAAAAATAAACATTTAATTCAGTTAGATAACGGTTGCTTCAATCCCATCCAGCTCATCCAACACGAGCTGCAGAGTCCTACGTACTGTAGTAAGTGACGGGATGACTGACAAGACCATGGCGGAGGATTCATGCACAACAAATTTCTTATCTTGCAGAATGTGCACTCAGCACCGCTGCTCTCAATTCACAGAGTAAAAGAAGTCAAACGTGAGATATTGGGAACGTATCAAAGTTTAATTCGAGTTTGCTGAGGTAGTTGGCGAGCCAACCCAGTGTGACTGTACCCAATGCTACAGTAATGTCTGGATAAGCTGCCAGTTCCTGACATTTAGATGTGCCTGATTTTGACGGCGGGGAAATACATAAAACAAATCTACGTGTGAACGCTTCATATAAATACAAAATAGGTAGGTCTAAATCTGAGTGATCACTTTTATCAATGTTATATTATATATATATATATATATATATATATATATATATATATATATATATATATATATATATATATATATATATATATATATATATATATATATATATATATATATATATATATATATATATATATATATATATATATATATATACACAGTACAGTCCAAAAGTTTGGAACCACTAAGATTTTTAATGTTTTTAAAAGAAGTTTCATCTGCTCACCAAGGCTACATTTATTTAATTAAAAATACAGTAAAAAACAGTAATATTGTGAAATATTATTACAATTTAAAATAACTGTTTTCTATTTGAATATATTTCACAAAGTAATTTATTCCTGTGATGCAAAGCTGAATTTTCAGCATCATTACTCCAGTCTTCAGTGTCACATGATCCTTCAGAAATCATTCTAATATGCTGATCTGCTGCTCAATAAACATTTATGATTATTTTCAATGTTGAAAACAGTTGTGTACTTTTTTTTTCATGATTCCTTGATGAATAGAAAGTTCAAAAGAACAGCATTTATCTGAAATACAAAGCTTCTGTAGCATTATACACTACCGTTTAAAAGTTTGGGGTCAGTAAGAATTTTTATTTTTATTTTTTTGAAAAGAAATTAAAGAAATGAATACTTTTATTCAGCAAGGATGCATTAAATCAATCAAAAGTGGCAGTAAAGACATTTATAATGTTACAAAAGATTAGATTTCAGATAAACACTGTTCTTTTGAACTTTCTATTCATCAAATAATCCTAAAAAAAAAATTGTTCACAAATATTTTGTACAATTGTACACATTAAATGTTTCTTGAGCAGCAGATCAGCATATTAGAATGATTTCTGAAGGATCATGTGACACTGAAGACTGGAGTAATGATGCTGAAAATTCAGCTTTGCATCACAGGAATAAATTACTTTGTGAAATATATTCAAATAGAAAACAGTTATTTTAAATTGTAATAATATTTCACAATATTACTGTTTTTACTGTATTTTTAATTAAATAAATGTAGCCTTGGTGAGCAGACAAAACTTCTTTTAGAAACATTAAAAATCTTAGTGGTTCCAAACTTTTGGTCTGTACTGTATATATATATATATATATATATATATATATATATATATATATATATATATATATATATATATATATATATATATATATATATAAAGTTTCAGTTACAAAGATTTTAAATAACTCTGAAACAAACAGAATGATGAAATCTGCCTTTCAAACCACAACCGCAATATCGTAATATAGTCCAGCCCTAAAATTAGTATAGTTTTTGTCAGTGTTCATTTAAAAACACCCAATTATGCTGAATACAAGATGGTAAATATTTAATTGATGAGTTGTCAGTAATATAATAATACAATATATAGGGTATGATTTTACCCCAAGTTCTAACATTTTGAAACAAAATGATAACTGCAAATCCACGTTTTGCTGCCTGAAATCCAGCCGTTTCTGTGAATTGCAGTGATCCATTTGCTTCTTTTTTCTGTAGCTTTCAGCAGTCTGTAAAAATATACCTCAGATTTCTTGTCAAATCTAGTTGTACAATCAAATCACAAAGCTCTTTTCCATTTTGAATGCTTTTTGTGTGTTTTTCGTGGCATTCACATTGAAAACCAATGCTGTAACCGCACTCACAACGGTCAATGGTGATGTCACATTCACACCCTCTATTGGGTAGAAATTGAGTAAAAAGTATGTTTAAAAATCCTTAAACCTTGTCCAGTAAATCATAAAGTCAAATTCTATTGTGGACCAGTTCATCTTAAATCTTAATATGTAATCTTAAAAACAAATAGCATAACATCACACATTTCAAAACAAATAAAGGACGTTAAACAATGAAAATACATTTAGATTGCAAAACAACTAGAAATATAATTGCATGAATATTTTATAACATTATTAATAATAATGATAATAAAGTATGTTTTTATATATTATAATTAAATGTATTTAGTATACTGTCCAAAGCTGAAATAAAATACAAATTTTCCTGTATTTTGGTTCTTTATATGGGTTATCAGTAGGGGTGTGACGAGATCTCGTGGCACGAGATCTCGCGAGACTAATATGTGACGAGATTTCTCGTCGAGGCGAAAAGTAGTCTCGTGATGTTGCCATGACAGAGTGTTAGGATGATTAGGAAAGAATATGCCACCGCTTCATTTACATTACGCCTCCACTGTCATTTTGCTTTGTATTTAAATAAAAAACATTTAATTAAGTTGGATAACGGTCACCGCCGCTCCATATTTACCGAGTTACGCGCGATCGCTGAAAGTGAAAGTAAACGCGAGCGCGCATTCAAACGCGATTTCAATACCCGCATTTTGAAAGCGGCTCCTTGATAAATGCAAATATCTCTCAATATGAAAGCTATTTTAGGCTGGGCAGTGTAGTTGTAACCATCTCTTAGCTCTGTATCAGAGAAAAATTTGGTCTTATTTGAATATTGAGAGAGTGTGATTATGGTTGCACTTATTGTAAAGTGTTAGGCTACCATAAAAGATGATTAACAGTTTTCTCTTAATCCTAATAAGCACAAACAGTAAGGTTTCATTTGTTAACATTAGTTAATGCACTGTGAACTATCATGAACTAACAATAAATGACTATTTTTATTAACTAACATAAACAAAGATTAATAAATACTGTAGCACATATATTGCTCATTGTTAGTTGAAGTTGGTTAATACATTAATGTTAATAAATGAGACCTAATTGTATAGTGTTACCATTTTTACTTATACTGTTTTTATTTCTATGATCAGTTTGTGGAAAGGAGTTCAGTTAGGAGGTCAAAGGTTGCAGAAGCTCATAAATCATGTACAGTAAGGTCTGAAGAGACTGAAATCATACAGAAGAGAAGTCAGTCAGTTGAGTTAGTGGCAAAACCTTTTACAGTGCTTGAGTATTGTTGTCTTTTACTGCATATGATAATTCATACTCAGAAAGTAGAACTGAAATGACATTCATTACAAAATGATTAGTTAAAACATTTCAAATACACGTGCAGAAATTTTTCTAGTCGTGTATTTCGCCATTGAGGATTTCTTAAAAATAGTGTGTAAAAATCTGGTCTCGTCTCGTCTCGTGAGATACCTGTCTCGTCACACCCCTAGTTATCAGACAATTAAACAAAATTAAATGGCATTATTGGGGAACACACACATATATATATACATATATATATATATATATATATATATATATATATATATATATATATATGGGTCAATGACGTGACGGGTAATTTTTTGGTCCAAAGGCCTTAATAATAATAAAAAACAAAGATATGACATCCAAAGTAAGTAAGGTAGTACAACTAGATGTCTTTTATTAAATCCAAAAGTTTTTAATTATATTTTGCTACATATGAAGGTATTTTAAAGATTTTGAAGTGTCAAAAGGTCATTCGGTTTAACCGTCCAAAGACCAATACAGCCATTTCATTTGTGATTAAAACATCTTAAAACATAAATAAATGTATATATATTTTTTATTCTGGCATGATTTTATAACATCATATATCAACATAGTGCAAAATTATATTAAAATTATGTGTAGAAGTCGTTACTTTGTTTTGAGAAAGAATGTCCGGAAAAATGAATTTCATTCGGAGTAACCAATATAAAGGGACTATTTTGGATCAAGTTATGCGGTCAATATCATGTGACAGGATGTGACATCATTCAGACACCTGCAAAGGACCACATGGTCATGAAGCAAAGTAACTAACTCTCTCTTAACTATTTGAAAAATTCATATTTTCACTTGATCATACGCATGTCCCAAAACATCAGGTCATTCGGTGCAACCGCTATAAAACATGGAAAATGTTGTAATATTTTACAAAGTTGTACTAAATATAAAATGTTTGAATGTCCTTTTGCTAGCTAGCTAGATATCAGCCTGTTAGCATTGTTTGAAAATACTGTCATGTGGTATAACCAAAAGTGTCATTCAGTAAAACTGAAATTTTGGTTAAACCGAATGATGTTTTTGGTGACAAATTGTCAATCTTGTAAAAAAAACAAAAAAAAAAAAAAAACAACAACAACAATAATGACAAAAGCGATGTTAATTGATTATTAAAACCATATAATCTAACACTTAATAATACTTAACACTTCAAAATTAATTATATCTCCATTATGGTTTTTTTTTTTATGCTTTTAAAAACTTTATTCATAAATGACCCATATATCACAGCCATACATATACAACCGCTATAAAACATGGAAAATTTTGTTATATATATATATATATATATATATATATATATATATATATATATATATATAAGTTTCAGTTACAAAGATTTTAAATAACTCTGAAACAAACAGAATGATGAAATCTGCCTTTCAAACCACAACCGCACAGAACTGAAACTCAGTTTTTATATGTGGTATTTTCTCAGTTCTCGAATTGGCCTACCTCTGTGGTAAACCATGATCTCACGGAGGTAAACTATCTATCATGCAAGGCCTTCAGAGAAAGAACTTCAAAACCTGACGCACGTGCAGATAAAACTGCATTTCGTTAATTACAAGCCTGTTTATACTTTTTAAATGAATAAAATATTGCAAAAAAAAAACTTACAAAGCTTATCAGTTATAAACGTTTTTGCTTTAACACATGTTAAAATATAAACTTCTATGTAAGGAATATATGGACCAGATTTTCTGCCTGAAAGAAAGAAGAAGCGCTTCCTCCAGAAAACATTAAAACAGCAAAGGCCGTTTGATAGAGAAGACAGATAATTCTGTATTAAATACAACATACTGTACAACCAAAGACATTTACACACGGCAGCTCTACAGGCATTCCCCATTGTAAATTATGTGATGAAGGTATGCAATAATATTGTTTTACAGATGTTCCACTGGAACAGCTGTTCTTCGGACAAAAGTCATGCTATTTTTAGCAAGTGTTTGGCAAGAGAAATGGACGTCGTTACACTAGAGATGCACTTCCCATAGTCTTGCTTTAAGAAGCATTGAATTCACACATACTGGAAGGGTTGGAAATAAATGCGTGTCCACAGTAGTTTCAGTAGCTGAAAACCAACTCTAAGCTGAACATTTTAAACCCTGTAAGAAGATTCAGACTTCATTTTAATGGTGCTGAACAAGATGTGCGAATAGGATCCAGCATTCTCCACAGACAACTTAAAAAGGATCGAAAGATACCATATAAAGGCAGGTTGTAATCTCATATCTCTTAAACAGAACATTTGGCCCATTTCCAGTCTGGACTGTTATCAGAATCTGGTATTATTCTGTTTTATGGCTGATCTGTTGATTGAATTATACCTATGATGTATCTGTAAATCTCATAGTCCACATCTGGCTAAATGTAATGTACATAAGTAGGGCACTTTTTGGTTTGAAGAAAATGTCAGGTTTTTTTTGGATTCTTTGATGAAAGGAAAGTTCAAAAGAACAGCATTTATCTGAAACAGAAAGCTTTTGTAACATTATAAATGTCTTTACTGTCACTTTTGATCAATTTAATGCATCATTGATGAATAAAAGCATTCATTTCCTTATTTATTTATTTATTTTTAAATAAATAAGTCTTACTGACCCCAAACTTTTGAACAGTATAATGTTATAAAAGCTTTCTATTTCAGATTAATGCTGTTGTTTTGAACTTTCATCACATTAGAATGGTTTCTGAAGGATCATGTGACACTGAAGACTGGAGTAATGATGCTGAAAATTCAGCATTGATCACAGGAATAAATTACACTTTACTATATATTCACATAGAAAACAGCTGATTTACACTGGAATAATATTTCACATTTTTTTAGTGTATTTTGGATCAAATAAATGCCTTTGTGAGCAGAAGACACTTTTTTAACGATAGTGTTTATGATGGTTACATGACACCATTTTAGAAACATTGAACTGAAACTTTTCTTTAAAATGGGAAGCGTTTTTCTAAACCATATGAAAGCAACGAGAATACTAAAAGTAAGTTTCTAAAAGAATTCTTTATCATCATCACCAATCTTATTTGACATTGGCCCATGGATCTGATTCTTCAAGACCCCAGAATGTGGGAGCTGATAAGGCGAATGTGTGTTGGCGTAACAGAAATGGCCTTGTCAACAACCGGAGTCATTTGTTCTGGTCCAGCTGTTACATTTCTTTCCATATTTGCCCTTACAAAAACATCAATATCCTTCTGGCCTTGTTGTGGGACCCATAATGCACCAATCTCACACTAGCCCATCAAGGCTAAACAGGCAGATCTTTGGAAAAACAGTGTTATCTGAAGGACATTTCACCCAGATACAATGTTTGATTGGCATCTTCAGAAATCACCAAAAACTTCCCACGAAGCAAGAAAGAAAGGCAAACTCCCAGAAGACAAAGGCAAAAATCTCTTTTTATCTCTTCCACGGTCACCCTGAGATAAGAAAAGGCAGAAGGTGGAGAGGAGAAAGGAAACTCTTCCTTGTTGAACAATGGGCAATAACAAAAAAAATCTTAAATATCTTTAATGGTATAACTAAAGTCTTATCATTTTAAGAGGTCTTAAATTTGGGGGCAGAAAAGAGGAATCGCGATACGGTTTAATGGGATTATTGAACTTCAAAAGGCTTCAAATCAAGTGAAAACTTCAAAATTATTTTATTAAATGAATGTGAACGCAGTTTTCAGAACATTTCACAATCAGTGAATACTGCGTATTTATGTAAAGCGACGGCTTTTATCTGTTGTTGATGAATCAAGACAATGTTTACATATTTTATACATATTTTATCTCCCTCATGTTTGAATGTGAAGCTGGAAGTAATAAAAAAAGTAATAAAGTAATAAATTAAAGCGTTTTGCTTGTAAATGTCTCCTTGTATCATTTCATTAAGGAAATACAAATTATTTAAAGGGATAGTTCACCCAAAACTGAAATTTGCGCACAAAAAGTATTCGTCGCTTGCACCACTGTAGTCACGTTCACTATTTTAACCTTGAAAGTGGTCATAAAGTTGGAGTCTATCAGAGGCCAAAAAGCTCACGGATTTCATCAAAAATGTCTTAATTTGTGTTCTGAAGATGAATGAAGGTCTGAGAGTGTGTACTTAATGACAGAACATAAGAGCAAACATAAGGGATTTATTTGACCAATCATAAGTCTTGATGAACATTACCATTACAAGTAACCACTGCAGTCCTAGCTTAAATTTAGGGTAGGCAATTTCAGAGAGGCTAGCAATAATAAGATCCCACCCTCCCTTCAGAGCGTCTCCAAAGCCACACCTCCTCCAAAACAAACAAAGTCTACAGCGTTAAACCTCATGTCTCAAAGCACAAAACATTACAATAATAATGAACTTCAACAACTTAGTTGTACCACCTGACTGCTGCAGATTCATTTCGGAGTTGATAGTGTTGACATAGAAACGCATAAATCCGAGTCTGAGGATGTGAACCGCTCCGGGTAGCTCCATCTAATGGTTACAACGTGGCGTGAACGCAGCATATGTTCACTGTTTTGGTTCAGGAGGAACTGTAAAAGTCGGCTGCTGTTTGTGGCTCTCTGTGACTGACGTCTGTCTACAACTCTGCATATCCTTACAGGACACATTGATGACGTGTGATGTCTGCGCAATCAGGGTGGGCGGAGGTATGGAAATACATATGTTGACAGGTAGTTAGGACTGAATGCAATGACTGGACGAACATTTTTTGGTCCTGAGACTACATGTTTTAACATTTAGACCACTTCTATTATTGATTGCTATCAGGATGTTAAGAGAGTTTCAACCAGTCGAACATCTATCAACCAGATGTTGAGAGTTTCAACCAGAGAGTTTCATCTCCACAACTTCATAAAACAAAGCATAGGGTAGATAGGCTGATCCTAGTTCTGAGTGCACAGGAAGGAAAAGCCTACGTTTCCTCCCTAGAGAAGAGTTAGAGTATCAGGAGAGACACTCCACCCAACACACTGGAGGAGACCACAGGAAGGAACAGTAGCTCTTTTGGACACTTTTGTTGGACATAATAAGCTCTGAGGCATAGTACCGTCTTGGACGGTGGCGAGAGTATCTTGGCATGCTTAAATGAAACTAGAATTAATTCCTTTCTGGCCTAGAAGAACATTCACTTGGTAAAACACTCAAGGTTTAGCTCACGTTGAGTTCATCTTCATGCTGAAGAACAAGTCAAAACACTCTCCTCTTGGAGAGCAGAATGTGGAGGTTTGTTTGGATTTCCTGTAGTGCTGACAGCCCAGCTCACGCCGCTCTAATAAATATCCTGAGGGAAATGTACTCGGAATATCAGGTGAAAAAATGTTAGGAATGTCCCTTATTAACACTGCGTAACTCTTGTGAGGACGCTGATTGGCTCTCCTGACAGGAAGAGGGATATGGGGATATGACACATCCAAGACTTTGTGTTTGTGGTTGTAGTTGCATTCCATTACCTCGGCTCTGAGACTAGCTCACTATTATACTAATCTAGTCAATTAGTTATTCAACATCTTATATTTTTGATAACCCTTTGCATTTATTGGTATATTACTACTATTTTTTTCTTTTCTGTCATTTCACTTTTGCATTATATGGACTCAAAGAGTCCATATAATGAATCACATACATCTGGGCATGATGGGGAGTAAATTACTTTTTTATTAAAAGTAAAGACTTTTTATTTAGACTATCCCTTTAAAGCCAATTAGTAAACAATAGCTGCAAGTAGCAATTAATGCTGCCTTCACATGCAAATACGAGTTTCCTAGGTAAAAACTAGACAAGAACGTTTGGTCTGAGTACGATAAAGTGTTGAGGAGATACAGCCTTATGTCTAATTTCACAAGCTCTACATAAAATTCGTTTGCGCGTTTTTCAAAAATGTTTTGAGAAATCAATGTGAATTCCACTACTATTTGTCAGCATGGTCTGAAGATGATCCGTTTCAATTTTTGTAAAAATTGTGAGTGCAACTTTGGAAAGTTGGTGGGGAGGAAGAGGAAGAGGAAGAGGAAGAAGAAGCAGCAGTAGTTTCGGTGCTTGGCCCCTAATTAGTCATTCAGGCAACCCACCAACTAGTCATTTTTAAAAAATATATATTTTGCATTTATCATTCTGCTTAAGGCCAGTTCACACTGTCCCAACAAACTCGCCACAAACATTCTGCTGGTTGTCAGATTTAGAATGTCAGGAAACATAACTGTCATTTTCACATTAACCCAACAAACGCCACCAGGGTTTAACCACACTGACTCAACCAATTTGGTATTCATTAAGGCAGTGTGATCTAGCCTTCACAGGCTTAGTTTGTCCAAAAATGAATATTCTTTCATCAGTTACTCATTCTGTTCCAAGCCTGTATTACTTTTTCCCCCATGAAGCACAAAAGGAAATGTTATAATGAATGCCCACACTGCTCCTTTGAACAATGAAAGTAAATGAGAACAGGGGCCAGAATCTGGAAAATCTTTTTAAGCCTGTAAAGCCTGAAATATGAAATAATAGTCCGAAAAACTGAATTTTTCTAAACGGAACTGTTTATTGGACCTACAGACAAAAGAATGGATGAAACGGTTTATTGGACCTACAGACAAAAATATGGATAGATGGAACAAACTGTTTATTGGACCTACAGACAAAAGGATGGATGGAACCGTTTATTGGACCTACAGACAAAAGGATGGATGGATGGATGGAAGTGTTTATTGGACCTACAGACAAAAGGATGGATGGAAGTGTTTATTGGACCTACAGACAAAAGGATGGATGGATGGATGGATGGATGGATGGATGGAAGTGTTTATTGGACCTACAGACAAAAGGATGGATGGATGGATGGAAGTGTTTATTGGACCTACAGACAAAAGGATGGATGGATGGAACCGTTTATTGGACCTACAGACAAAAGGATTGATGGATGGATGGAAGTGTTTATTGGACCTACAGACTAAAGGATTGATGGATGGATGCAAAAGGATGGATGGATGGATGGAAGTGTTTATTGGACCTACAGACAAAAGGATGGATGGATGGATGGAAGTGTTTATTGGACCTACAGACAAAAGGATGGATGGAAGTGTTTATTGGACCTACAGACAAAAGGATGGATGGATGGATGGAACTGTTTATTGGACCTACAGACAAAAGGATGGATGGATGGATGGAAGTGTTTATTGGACCTACAGACAAAAGGATGGATGGATGGATGGAAGTGTTTATTGGACCTACAGACAAAAGGATGGATGGATGGATGGAAGGTTTATTGATACAGACAAAAGGGATGGAAGGATGGAAGTGTTTATTGGACCTACAGACAAAAGGATAGATGGAAGGATGGAAGTGTTTATTGGACCTACAGACAAAAGGATGGATGGATGGAACTGTTTATTGGACCTACAGACAAAAGGATGGATGGATGGATGGATGGATGGATAGATGGATGGATGGAACTGTTTATTGGACCTACAGACAAAAGGATGGATGGATGGATGGAAGTGTTTATTGGACCTACAGACAAAAGGATAGATGGAAGGATGGAAGTGTTTATTGGACCTACAGACAAAAGGATGGATGGATGGAACTGTTTATTGGACCTACAGACAAAAGGATGGATGGATGGATGGATGGATAGATGGATGGATGGAACTGTTTATTGGACCTACAGACAAAAGGATGGATGGATGGAACTGTTTATTGGACCTACAGACAAAAGGATGGATGGATGGAACAGTTTATTGGACCTACAGACAAAAGGATGGATGGATGGAAGTGTTTATTGGACCTACAGACAAAAGGATGGATGGATGGAAGTGTTTATTGGACCTACAGACAAAAGGATGGATGGATGGATGGAACTGTTTATTGGACCTACAGACAAAAGGATGGATGGATGGAACTGTTTATTGGACCTACAGACAAAAGGATGGATGGATGGAACTGTTTATTGGACCTACAGACAAAAGGATGGATGGATAGATGGATGGAAGTGTTTATTGGACCTACAGACAAAAGGATGGATAGATGGATGGAAGTGTTTATTGGACCTACAGACAAAAGGATGGATGGATAGATGGATGGAAGTGTTTATTGGACCTACAGACAAAAGGATGGATGGATGGAAGTGTTTATTGGACCTACAGACAAAAGGATGGATGGATGGAACTGTTTATTGGACCTACAGACAAAAGGATGGATGGATGGATGGAACTGTTTATTGGACCTACAGACAAAAGGATGGATGGATGGAACTGTTTATTGGACCTACAGACAAAAGGATGGATGGATGGAACCGTTTATTGGACCTACAGACAAAAGGATGGATGGATGGAACCGTTTATTGGACCTGATGGATGGAGTTTTTATATTAGATAGATAGATAGATAGGTAGGTAGATAGGTAGATAGATAGATAGGTAGGTAGATAGGTAGATAGATAGATAGATACATATTTGTTTTGATCAGGCTTTTATGGCTCATGAGAATATGCAGAATATGGAACTCATAGTCAAGGAGGGAAAAAAAACAACAACTACATTTTATTCATAGCCTTCTAAAGAGTTCAAACTGTGTGTCCTTTGTGTCAATTCTTTCAAGCAAAAGAACAGATGGAAGTCAAGGCCAAAGAAGCAGGGTTGTAATTACAGGCCTCTGACGGCTCTTTAATCTGTTATAGCCACTGTAATCGCTGTGTCTGATCACAGGAAGGGGCATTTTAGAGCGCTTCCCACCCAAGAGCATACTGCTCCGCAACACTGCCTGGGTGAAGGGACAGCTGAGGATCTCCTCCAGGAAAAATAATGAGTATTTGTAGGATTTACTGATGTGGCTTTGCTAGAGGATGCCAGCGAGAAAAGGATTATGGTCTTGTGGCGTAATCTAGGTACTGGCATGAGCAATGCTAACGCCACTTTCCAGGACATATGTTAGCCGGAGCTGAGCTAGCGGTGGTAAAGTCTCGTCTCTCCCATGATAACTGCACTAGCCTCTGACCTTGATTCTGTAAACAGAGACATCTGCGGGGTTATTGTGTCCATTTCCATGGCAACCCTCAATGAGATTCAGGCACAACTTAAGCATACAGTGGCCCCAAAAAGTAGTTGGATGCTTAAATTGCTACATTTAAATTCATATATCATTGCATTAGACCAGAGTTGTGAGACTCCATATATGTATATTGCGATTAAAATCATTGGAGTTTTTAATATTTTCATATTGTCATAATTTCACAGTTACTCTCCCAATTAATGTAGAAACAACTTAAAGACAGTATTTAGTATTTAGTATTTATCAGTATCAGTATCAGTATTTAAAGACATTTTAAAGATTTGTTTAATGGCATCTTTTTATGAATGATACCAATACTGGTACTGATGTTTTTTCTTTACAGTCTTCACTGCATAGATTATAAATGAAATATAGATTAATCCGTATTAAAGCTACAATTTTCTCTGTTATGTTTGTTCTTTGATGAACATTAATGACAGACATCTCATCAACTGGTTTATTAGGCTGCTGTCACTTTAAGAGCTGTCACTGCCGAACATGACGCAGATCTGACGCGCGTCTTATTTTCTCACAAGTTCATTTAAGACGTTATTTAACTCATTTATGACTGCTCTCATGAGGATACTCAAAATGGACATTGACATAATCCGGTGTGTTTTTGTTTGTTCAAGCGCGTCCGTTTCTGTGCACACGAGTCGAGTATGTCACATGACACGACATTCACAGACAGCGCGTTCTCATTTGTCTTGTGGTGCTTGAATGATTTAAAATCATTTGCATGAATAAAAGCGTAATGACAGAAAAAAACTGATGCTGCATTAATTGCGTTACATATTTTAACGTGTTAAACTGAAAAAAAAAATAATTCTAATATTTATAGTCTAATATTTTTGTTAAATATATACATGCATGTGTGTGTATTTATATATACAATAAATATACACAGTACACATTATGTAAACAGACTTTTATTTTGGATGCAATTAATTGCGATTAATCATTTGACAGCACTAATATATATGCGGCGTGTAACGCAGTCACTCCTACTAGCCACTTTGTTGGGTTGAATTTTATAATATATACATTTTTTAATTATAGGATTTTAAAAAGGCATCAAATAATATATTAAGAGCGATGAAATGTTGATTTTTCGATACATAGAGACTGAAATATCTCAAAATACTCATTTTCCAAAGAATAGACACAGAATATCAGCTGCTCTTTCTCTCTCTCTCATCTCTCTGACAGCGAGTCGACACACAAACCCTCCTCCCCTCACTCACTTGTTTCATTTGCTCATGGATGAATATTGATGGTGTTACAGGACTTGAATTTTGGATGTGGGATTGCGCGTATTGCGCATAATTTTACTCATTCACATAGATTTTCTGCTCACACCCAAAGTGAGTGCACATAAAGCCGCCTTTCAGCACTAAATTGAGTTCTTTTTCAATGCTTATTGCGCTTAAACAGTCAAACACACACAAAATGTCAAAATGCTGGTCTTGGCGAGTATTCACATAAACACAGCCAGTAAAAAGAAAAAGTTGAGAAAGAAAACGCATGTTTAACAGTATATTGGATCCGTGCGTCAGGTCTTAAAGTGACAGCAGCCTAATAAACCTAATGCAAATTATGAGATAATATCAAAAATATCTATATGGCAGTTTTTCCACATGGTATCGATGTCAAAATTGTGGCCAGTGAATATGCTGAGTGGTTAGTAACTTTGGAAAACCACTAGCCACAGTGGTGTGTGTGCATTATATATATATATATATATATATATATATATATATATATATATATATATATATATATATATATATATATCATTCCTTTCAGTGTTGTCTGTCTAAAAAGGAAGCAAGTTTATGGTACTTCATGTTTGTGCAATGTAAAACAGTCAAAGTTAGCGGTGGTCTGGCCACAGTGGCCAGACAATTAAAAATATGTTGAGGAAGTTATCAAATCTGTATTAAAAATAGTAATCTAAGCCCAGGCTGAGAAGGACAGAGCCCATGATACAGCAATCTGCCCTGGATGGCACCACCCTTATCCAGACTCACTGACTCATCCACTGAGAAACAAGCTGCACCTATGAAGGCCACAGGACAAACAGCTAGATTAGAAAAGCTAAAACACACATAACCTCAGTCTGGTTCAGGAGTATTTTACAACTTTTATCTATGAGAATGAGAACTCTATATGTTCTCACAGCACTGGCACTGAGGTCCTTCTCAAAGGAAATGATTTAAAAACCACATCGGCCAATGAGGGCAAACATGAATCCAGGTCACTATCTATTCTGCAAGCTGATTGGTCACACTTCAGTGGTTGAACACTTATGTAAAAAAGTATTATTTTTTTTTGTCCATTTTATTATTAGTGTTTGATACTATTGTGGAAAAAAAGAAAATACTATATTTACTGGGCGGATGACAAAATTGAAATCCTATAGATTTCATTGAAAGAGGGATTTAAATAGGGACCAGTATATGAAAGACTAAACAACCACCAAAACACCATAGCAACCTCATAGCAACAGCACTTATTACATTTTTCATTGACATATCAGCATCAAAGGCTATATTTGTGGCAGAAATACAACAAAAAATATTTACATTTATTGTTTTTACTAGGGCTGCCCCCTAATAGTCGACTAAACATTTGTCGACGAAAAGAGGCTTGGTCGACTAAATTGTAATCAGTCAGTTAGTCACAGAAAATAAAAAACTACAGAAATTGGCCGAAGTCACACATGTGACAGATCGTTAACAATGCTGGTCCAGGAAGAAAATCCAAAATTTGGGAACATTTCGAGAGGGTCAAGAATGACCTCAAAAAGGTGATGTGACCTCAAACATGACTTGTCATTTAAAACGTAAAATGTAAAGTAGTAGCCTAATGTTAGCCACTTTATATGGCCGCTCTCCCTATTGTTAATGTTAACCTAGATAAATGTGCGTTAATATTAGGCACATATCCGTGTTTGTGCAGAGTGCGGGAGCTGAGCTATAACGCGCTTACTGCAAGAGGCGCCGGCGCGATCACTTGCATTTTCTTTTCCTGGAAACAACTTAAAGGTCCCGTTCTTCGTGATCCCATGTTTCAAACTTTAGTTAGTGTGTAATGTTGTTGTTAGAGTATAAATAAAATCTGTAAAATTTTAAAGCTCAAAGTTCAATGCCAAGCGAGATATTTTATTTAACAGAAGTCGCCTACATCGAACGGCCAGTTTGGACTACATCCCTCTACTTCCTTCTTTAATGACGTCACTAAAACAGTTTTTTGACTAACCTCCGCCCACAGGAATACACAAGAGTTGCGTTTGTAGAGTGTGTTTGTCGCCATGTCGTCGAAACGCTGTTATTTTCATCCCGCAGTCCAATCACCGGGTCTGATTCCGGCTCAAATTGATAGGGTAAAATTAAAGACATGTTTACAATAACACTGAGCGCGTGCATCTCCACGTTATGGTAAGAGGCGTGACCTTTCCGGGCAAGGAGCGCTAAACTGCTGTCGAATCACAACACAGGAACCGCTGGCACAATCAGAACTCGTTACGTATTTCTGAAGGAGGGACTTCATAGAACAAGGAAGTCATCAGCCCGTTTTTATGACAGTGGAAACAGCGGTATACAGATAAGTAAATTATGTGAAAAATACTGTTTTTTACACGCGAAACATGAACACATGTTATATTGCACACTATAAACACAATCAAAGCTTAAAAAAAACACGAAAAACGGGACCTTTAAAAAAAAACTCATTTTTTGGTCATACAGATAAGAGTAATACATCATTCAAAACTTTGTGTAAACTCAAAATAACAAGAAAATGTTGTGCCTTTGTAATATAAAGAAAACAAACAGGATGTGCTTTTTACTGTCTCAGTCTCTGTGAACTTGAGCACGTCAAAAAACTCATTGTATACTTGCCTCACAGACATGAGAAATATATCTAATATTTAGACCGTTTCCTTGCCGTTTTTTTCACGACACATTCATAGTCATTACTTTTGCCAGTGCGCTGATTAGGCTACGTATTATATAAAGAAAATTAAAGCCTCAT
Source organism: Megalobrama amblycephala (assembly GCF_018812025.1). NCBI lineage: Eukaryota > Metazoa > Chordata > Actinopteri > Cypriniformes > Xenocyprididae > Megalobrama > Megalobrama amblycephala. Next base: position 31,997,771 of record NC_063065.1, read on the forward strand.
TATTATTAGGGCTGGGCCAAAAAAAAAAAGATTTTTTGATTAACTGTTTTTTTTTTAAAATGTGGTTGATTTGTTATCAATTCTCAAAAGCCAAGAATTTATTTTTTTCCGCATTTATTTCCGCAAACACTAAACATAGTATTATCTGATTGTCGTTAATCTTATTACTAGTATTCTCCACTAGATGTCATCCTCTTATTTACCTTACGTGATGTTACAGCGGGTCGGGGACTCTTTCATTCATTCAGTGCTAAAACGGACAATTTGCGCTTAAACGGACAAATTCACACAAATTTATCTTAAAATGCCCCCCTTTAGGAGTATCTGGGTAAACATAGTCGGTTACAGTAAGCAGTAAATATAGAACTCGTGCATCATTATTGAATCCGTGCATTAGTTTTAAAGTGACAGAAACCGAATATTCTTGCAGCTGTCTGTTTTTAATGTTCAGACTACAAAAGACTAATGAATAACGTTTTTGTAACTTTAATAAAGATTAACCTGTTATTTTACATTTGATTACTTCATTCAATTTATGTACCTGAAAACTACTGTTAGACCTACCTGAAAAACCTTAAAAGCACTGATAAACTTGACATTTGATTTGACATTTGATATTCAACAGTATTCTTGACATTTATTCAACAGTGCTTTTGATCTGCCTGCACTGACACCATTCTTTAAGAGCTGCTGTGCAGCCAAAACTATGTACCAGTTATCACTGTAAAGCTGCTTTGACACAATCTGCATTGTAAAAAGCGCTATATAAATAAAAGGTGACTTGACACTGATTATTTCATTTGTATTTTTGTTCTATTATATTTATTTATTTATTTGTGCTATTGCTTGTAGTTTAATTATTTGTTCTTTTTTATTTATGACAGTTTACTTGTCTTTAATAATCTTTGAAATTTATATTAGTAGCTTTAGCTGTGGTCTCAAATTGAATCGAGAATTGTTAAATTTCCCTGATATCTAAAATATTGGTTGTCATAAACTTATTTATTACAACATAAGTATACATGGGTCAAAAACAACAAAAACAATAACTATTTCATTTAATTTATTATGTTTTTGTGGTGGGGCATGTGAAAATGTATTGAATTAAGCTAATTGAATCAAAAAACGAGAATCGAATCATAAAATCAAATCAAGAATCGAATCAAATTGAGACCTTGTGAATCGAAATCGAATCAATTTGGGACATCTGAATCAATACCCAGCCCAAATTTTTATGCTTTATATGGCTTATTAATGTACACGTGCGATCAGTCAACTAATAGCTTAACTACTAGTCAACTAGAAAAATCTAGTGCTTCATTTTTCAGTGTCTCTCTTAAAGGGATAAGTTACCCAAAAATGTAAATCATCCCATGATTTATTCACCCTCAAGCCATCATAGGTGTATATGACTATCTTCTTTCAGACAAACTCAATCGGGGATATATTTAAAAATATCCTGGCACTCCCAAGCTTGGTTAATAAAGGCCTTCTGAAGCGAAGCGATGGGTTTTTGTAAATATCCATATTTAAAAAAACTTTGATACGCATACTGCACAAGTCGTAGGAGCATCGTAAGGTTAGACGCCTTTCGCGGTTCAAACAAATAGCGCTGTGCAACAAACTCAAGCTCCTCTTCTCTTATGGACTGTCTTCTTCACAACCACTATAAAGCTTGGAAGAGCCAGGATATTTTTAAATATATCTCCGATTGTTTGTCTGAGATAGTCATATACACCTAGGATGGCTTGAGGGCGAGTAAATCATGGGATAATTTTCATTTTTGGGTGAACTATCCCTTTAATAATAACTGTCTTTTCACAAGTTCTGCTGTAGGCCCTTTATAATCACAATAAAATCAGACTTATTGTTCTGTACACAATACCCAACATCCTCCACAGAGAAGCCTTGCTGGAACAGTGGGCAGCAATCTTCACACTTGTCCTATTATATGAAACCCTAGTCTGCAGTGCACTTGGTTTGCTGAAGACAGTGCTTGAGTCATGCAGGGCAGAACGCTGAGAGACTGCTAACAAGTGCCATTGAGCTGGCCAAGAACCTAAACTCCACAGAAATCCAGTCAGGAGATGGAAAAAACCTAAAAACGACTGCTGGAAACATCAACACATTTTAGTACCAGAGCACTTGCTTCACTATACTTAACACGTGTATCAATTTCATATTTGTGCGCACAGCAGTGGCGGTCCACCACCTGTTCACGAGTGCTTTCTGTTGGTTTGCGTCCTCTCGCTAAGCCAGATGGCTTGTGTTCATTAATGCATCCTTGTCAGAAGTCAACCTGTCCACAGAGGTTACAGCAGCACGCCGTCTTGCATTCCAAAAGAGCTGGCCAAACATGCAAATTGGGCTCTGGGGTATTTTAAACACATTATACAAAAACATTAAACACCAGAGATTTTACTTTAATGCATGCATGAAGCAATGCAACTTGCATTTCCATAAATGTAAGTGTCTCAAAGGAACAGTTTGAGTTGGCACCTATAACGCCCCTTTCACAAGATGTAATATCAGTCTCTGGTGTCTCCAGAATGTGTTTGTGAAGTTTCAGCTCAAAATCCCCCACAGATCATTTATTATATCTTGTCAAATTTGCCCCTATTTGGGTGTGAGCAAAAACACGCCGTTTTTGTGTGTGTCCCTTTAAATGCAAATGAGCTGCTGCTCCCGCCCCCTTTCCAGAAGAGGGCGGAGCTTTAACAGCTCAACAACAACAAAGCTGGAGAATCTCACGCAGCCAAAATGAGGATTGTCAGTAACGGTGTTCAGCCTTACTAAAACAAAGTTACTGGGATGTTCTTTTTCACGTTTGCTGGGTTGGTATATGCACTGTGGACCTGATTATAACACTTAAATATGGAAAAAGTCAGATTTTCATGATATGAACCCTTTAAAATAAATAAAATACAATTTAATCACACTCATGCCTTTCCAAATCCTGACTTAGTTTCTTTCGTGGAACACAAAAGGATAAGTTTGGCACAATGTCCAGGCTGCTCATTTCTACACAATGACAAAATTCAGCATAACTACTTAATTTATTTGAGTACTTTCAGTCTGTTTGCTATACAAAACTATTGTACAGTTTCGAAAGAAGAGAAATATGGAGTACTGTCAGTTTTGGACAGCAGTAAAGTGTAAATTTTTTACGTATTATATTTTTACATTCACAAACAGCTATATTACACACTACATGAAAGGTATTGTCTGAAAAAGCATAATTCTAGGGTTAGTTCACCCAAAAATGAAAATAATGTCATTTATTACTCACCCTCATGCCGTTCTACACCCCTAAACCTTCATTCATCTTCAGAACACAAATTAAGATATTTTTGATGAAATCCGATGGCTCAGTGAGGCCTGAGCAATGACATTTCCTCTCTCAAGATCCATTAATGTACTAAAAACATATTTAAATCAGTTCATGTGAGTACAGTGGTTCAATATTAATATTATAAAGCCACGAGAATATTTTTGGTGCGCCAAAAAAACAAAATAACGACTTATTTAGTGATGGCCGATTTCAAATTTTATGAATCTTTTGTGTCGAATCAGTGGTTTGGAGTGCCAAAGTCACGTGATTTCAGCAGTTTGACACGCGATCCGAATCATGATTCGACACACTGATTCATTTGTGCTCCGAAGCTTCCTGAAGCAGTGTTTTGAAATCGGCCATCACTAAATAAGTCGTTATTTTGTGTTTTTTGGTGCACCAAAAATATTCACTTTATAATATTAATATTGAACCACTGTACTCACATGAACTGATTTAAATATGTTTTTAGTGCATTAATGGATCATGAGAGAGGAAAATGTCACTGCTCAGGCCTCACTGAGCCATCGGATTTCATCAAAAATATCTTAATTTGTGTTCTGAAGATGAACGAAGGTCTTACAGGTGTGGAACGGCATGAGGGTGAGTAATTAATGACATTATTTTCATTTTTGGGTGAACTAACCCTTTAACTGTCTTTTGACATGACCAAACAGCATATGTTTTTTAGAGTTTGACAGCCACTCTAAAAAATGCTGGGTTAAAAACAACCCAAGTTGGGTTGAAAATAGACAAACTCAGCGGTTGGGTTAAATGTTTGCCCAACCTGCTGGATAGTTTTATTTAACTCAACTATTGTTTAAAATTATTGCTTAAAATGAACTCAAAATATGTTGGAAATTAAAAATCAGACACATAATTACTAGAGGAAACAATATAATCAAAAGGTGAACAATCATTAATAAATGTTCATTTTTTATTATTTTTTAATCAATAGTTGGGTTAAATAAAACTACCCAGCATGTTGGGTCAAACATTTAACCCAACTGCTGGGTTAAATCAACCCAATTGCTGGGGGTGTCCATTTTTTTTTTTTTTTACCCACCTTGGGTTATTTTTAACCCAGTATTTTTTTTTAGAGCGCAGTCTACTTTCATTGAACTTCTCCTTTCTGTGTTCCACTTTATAAAGAAAGTCATAAGGGTTTGGAACAAGCATGATGATGAGTAAATCAACGATTCCTCTGACACATTATTTGGATTCTGGGAAAAACATAAAATCTAAGAATGTCATCGTGATTAAATCCAGACAGAGAAAGATCAACATTTCCACATGCAGGCTGGAAACAGCAGCGCGACCTGCCCTGGCCCTGGAGGAGACGATCGACTTCACGACACTCCTTACATGCTTCACATGCCTCACACACACACACACACACACACACACACACACACACACAGAACATGAGAAAGTGGGGCAGTGGCTGTCCTGGTTACAAAGACCCACTCCCACCATCTGCTGCCGCATCACCGCAGCGACACAGTCATTCACAGGAAGTGCTTTCTTCCTGCGCTCAGGCATGATGTAGACTGGGTGGAAAAAAGCCACATGGTGCCTGCAGGCCACACCGTCAAGCTGGGACTTGAACACTAGACCTGGTGATTGGTTTCCCATGCGAGTCATCATCTTCTGCGGTCGCTGCTGTAGTATCGGTGCGACTCGAAGCGTGCTCGGTCATGTGGATGAAAGGGTTGCCATTTTACATCAAACCTGACGGGCAGCTTTTGCATCAAATGTGGCGCTACCTGTCGAGCAACTTCTTCTGAAGGAATTGCAAAGCAATTAAACCCTGATAAACATCTCGATTGTGTCGTTTGGTGTGGCAGATCTCACCTGTGGTCAGTCTGACAGGTTTTGTTTCCTTCGAGAAATACACAGGGTTAAATGTGAGGTTGTTTGCAAACATCTGACGCAAATGATTACAGAGTGTCACTTTTTAAAAAAATGTTCCTTACAGGCTGTAATTCAGGAGCGCACTGAACTCTCTTGAGCATCATTAAACGCTGTTGAAATGTCAATCCTGTTCGAACTCTTAGAAAAATCCCAGTCATACTGATAAATGCTCAATTCAATCATTTGCCAGATCATAAATGCATGAATTCAAATCATTTTTTTCTATGCATGCTTATTTTTACTTGCATTTTTAAAAAGTCAAATTCTTTCAAATAAAAAAAATATATAATTTATGAGTTATAATTTATAAATTAATAAATAATTTAATTAAATAGTATGAACAAAATACATTATGTATATGAATATAATAAAACTAAATAAAAACTGGATTTAAAAAAAATAATAATAATTTGCCAGATCATAAATACATAAATCCTTCTTTTTTTATTTAATGTTTTTCCATTAATACAATTTTTACTTAATTTAATAAAAAAGGCATTAATAAATATTATTTATTAGCTTGAAAAAAGTATATTTTAATTGAACAGTAATAAAAATTGCACTACTAAATTACACTAGTAAATATTTGAAGCAAGTATTTAAATACAATAAAAAATAAATAAAATAAATTTTACAAAAAAAATCATAAATGCATAAATATATTTTTGATTTAATGTTTTTTTCCATTAATCTTTGTTTATTTGTTACTTAATTTATTTAAAAGGCATTGATAAATATTTATTAGTTTAATAAAATAATTGTTTGAAATAGTAATACAAAATAAATTCAATGAAACACATTATATTAATAAATATTTAAAGCAATTATATACATTTAAATACTTTTATTATATGAATGCAATTAAAATAAAACAATAAACTTAATAAAAACTAAATATTAATATTACAATAAAAAAATATATTAATATAAAATGTTTTTTTATTTAATAAGCTATTCATATACAAAATTAATATCGTTAATTAGTTTAATAAAATAAATTAAAATACATTATGTATACTAATAAATATTTAGCGCAATTATATACATATAAATATCTTTATTATATAAATACAATAAAATTAAATTAAATAAACTGGACAAAAAACAAACAACAAAAAATAAAAATACATAAATCCTCTTTTTTATTTCATTAATGTTTATTTTCTTTTTATTTTTTTTGTATTGTTTATTATTTTAATAAAAAAAAAATTAATTAATAAACTTAATAGACTAAATATGAATATCACAATAATATATTCATATAAAATTATCTTTACCAAACTATTTATATATCAAATTAATGAATATAAAATATTTAAATATTAACAGTTGGATGTACAATGATATTTATCATCAGTTATTTGTACTCAGTTTTATGTCTCAATAAACTCGAATAGTCTGACATGATTTTAGAGCTCCAGCATTAAAACATGTTCAGTTCAGCGCTTTGAGGAAGCAGATTTGATGAGAAACTGATCCATAAAACACGACTAAATGACACATTAATCCAGTTCTCACATCAAGTGTAAGAAAACACAATGAGTTGAACGAGTTTCGAGTCTAATTGTAGCCAGAAACGTGTCGTCCTGAAGACGAGACAAATCTCACATCCTGCTTTCTGAAGTTTGAGAGGATTCTGGAGGATAAGAGCAAACTTCATAAGTTAAACCGAATCTAGACACACCCTCAGTGTAAACGCCACAAATCCCCAACACGATTACACAAATGATCTACAAACCACTTAAATAAGATCAAGCTCGCCCTGAATGTTCTCCCACGAGCGTCTCGTCCCAGCTTTTCCATTTTACAACCATATTTCCTGTCCAGATCCCCGGGATCAGAGAGACGCGCGCGCGCTTACCTGAACATAATTGTTCTCGCAGTAATCCGCGACCCTCGTGAGGTTCTGGTGACTCTCTAAAAGAGCTCGTTTCCCGGCAGGAATCTCTTCCTCGAGTAACATCTGCAGCTCTGCCATCTTACATGTCTCCGCAGAGCTTCTACTCCTCGACTCTCTCTCTGGGATTTGACTGAGAGCTCGAGCTCAGCCCTGCTGCTGATGTCGGAGTCGAATCTTTTCGATGAATCGGTTCGCAAAAACAGGACTGAACGATTCGTATGTTTTTTTAAACGATTCATATGAATCAGTATGAATCTGGATCTCGAGTCAACGATTCGAGATTTTCAAATGAAACTAATTTTATTTATATATATATTATTTAATAGTATGAAAAAAAAAATTCAAATAAAATACATTATTAAATATTTAAAGCAATATAAAGATTTTTCTTATATGAATACAATAAAATTAAATAAAAAAACAAAAACAAATAATGATTTTGTTTCATTTAATTTATTTTTTTATTACTATTTAATTAAAATAATGATTTTATTAAAGTAATAAATAATATTTATTAATGCCTTTTTTAAAAAAAATAAGTAAAAAATAAACAAAGATTAATGGAAGAAACATTAAATCAAAAAGACAAGGATTTATGTATTTATCCAATTTATTTTATTTATTTTTATTGCATTATTGCATTCATATTATAAAAATATTTATATGTATATAATTGCTTTAAATATTTATTAGTGTAATTTAATAGTTTCTTTTACTACTATTTAATTAAAATATATTTTTAATTAAAGCAATTATATACATATAAAGATTCCTTATATGAATATAATAAAAATAAATAAAATAAACAAAAAAACAAACAAATAAATTACCAGATCATAAATACATAAATCCTTCTAATGTTTTTCCATTAATAATATTTTTACTTAATTTTTTGAAAAGGCATTAATAAATATGATATATCAATTAAATTAAAATTCTACTAATGAATATTTAAAGCAACTATATACATATACATTTATTATATGAATACAATTAAAATAAATACACTAAATTTAATATTGCATAATAAAAATAATATATTAATCTAAAATGTATTTTTCTTTAATAAGCTATTTATATATCAAATTAATATTGTTTCTTAGTTTAATAAAATAATTATTTCCTCGTCTCTAGGATTTGATGAGAGCTCAAGCTCAGCCCTGGTGGTGATGTCGGAGTCGAATCTTTTTAATGAATCGGTTCGCAAAACAGGACTGAACGATTCGTATGTTGTTGTTTTTTTTAAACGATTCGTATGCAGTAAGAATCTGAATCTCGAGTCACTTGACTCACTGAATCTTTGAACCGAGACTCGTAATAACTCTCAAGAGCTGGAGTGAATCGAGTAGCAGGAATATTACAAAACATACTCTAAATATGTTGATGACAGATTAATCAGCACGAATTCGGTTATAACCTGGAAAAAAGTTAGATGTAAATTCATATGAGTTTAATTTAATCCGCATTAAAGTATTTACAACATACAACCCTTTCCCAATAACTTCAGGAAAAAAAAACATACCAATAAACAGAAACGTGGCTACATGTAGTTTAACAAAAATGAAATGCCAGGATGTCAGGGACACGTAATGACGTAATTACGTATTGACGCAAAAGAATCAGTGACTTCTTTCGTTTAAACGGTTCGGTTCGTTCAAAAGAACCGATTCTATAAAACGACTCAGATTACCCACGGCCTCGCTTTCGTCACAGCGTCACCTATCAGTTGTTGCTGAGCGAATGGAAGGCTGGGATTTGTAGTTGTACGATTCATTTAGTAACGATTTTATGCGTTTCATGAAGTGCTACAGCATTACCTTTGCGCATAAAATTATTAAACGCATATTTTTCTTCAGAAATACGCGTCAAAATATTGCAAGGCAGTTTTAAAATTCGTAATCGGGTGCTGTTTTTATGTCACAAACCCCCTTGGGAAAGCTTACCTCGGTGATTACCCAGAATGTTACGCGTGAAAGCAAAGAATTATGGTACTTGTAGGATTAAAATGCCGTTTCTGCAGTGTCGTTTTCTAAAAAAAACTACAATTCCCAGTAAACACACTAAGGAAGGCTTGTATGTTGACTGTCAGGACTGTATGATGAGGTCGTAGTCTCTCCAGTACAGCAGCTAGAGCAGCAAATGGTAAAGTATTAAATTATCGCGCTTTTAACGTCGTTTCGATCGTTTCTAAAGCTATTTGATGTAAAATATCACATTAAATAGTATTCGGTGCACTTTCAGCCATGTCTTACTTGTCCTTCAGGATTTGTCGGGACATTATGGGTTGTTTTTGGCTTTGTTTACTTCTACATATGCATATTTATGAGCTTGTAATGAGGTTTGTCGTCACATTAATCGGTTTATATGTCATGTAGGTCTGATCCAGATCTTGCTGTCATGATGGAGGGTGACAACAAACCAGTCTGCGAGCAGAGGTTCAACGCTGCTGTCAAAGTCATCCAAAGTTTGCCTTCAAACGGTGAGTAGATCGGTCACAGTGTGTTATTAATGACCCCTCACCTACTGTCACCTGACCATTAAATCACAAATGATCTCGGGCTTTTGTGGTCAGCGCGATTAGCCCACATGCAGCGGGTTTAGGACTGAAGTAGGTCGTGTCGTGTGTGCCATTAATGTGTGTGACTGGTGCTATAGCATCACGTGATTCATTACCATATGACAACATGCTAAAGACACGCTTGTGGAATTTCTGTGTAGAGTTAATTTACCCCAAATGCTGTTTTTCTTTTCTGAAAAGATCTAATATTGGATTATATTTTGTTGATTTGGTGTTTTAAAATTATTTTACTTTCTCAATCAGGTTCATTTCAGCCTTCCAATGACATGATGCTGAAATTTTACAGCTACTACAAGCAAGCGACGCAAGGCCCCTGCAACATCCCTCGACCGGGATTCTGGGACCCCGTTGGCAAAGCCAAATGGTATTGAACCTGCTGAATGTCCGTTTTTCTACATTTATGAAGAAATGTTTAGCTATAAATGTTAAAAGAGGCCTTGATTTTAGTTTTTTGGTGTACTTGAATAGGTTTTTATTCTTTAAACGTTCAAAAAACACTTTTTTCCCCACATATTCTCCATTGTTGCAGCTCCTCTCTTCCCAGTCTGTCAGTAACGCTCTGTTTAGTTCCTGTCTCTATGAAGCCCCTCCTTCTGAAAAGCACAATGTGCTCTGATTGGTCGGCTGAAGCAGTGTGTTGTGATTGGTGTTTGGGAAATGTCCCGCCCCTTACCATAACCGCCAGTTTCAGCACACTGCTAACTAACTCAATCAGGCCCCGCCCCTTTATTCTGCATATGAATTATTTAAATGAGGAATATTGTGAAGAAAACTCAAGATGGAGTTCAGAAACACTGACACTGATATAGAGAAGAACTGGAACTCAAACAGCAACATTACACACTGAAGAACGCTGAAAATGGAAAAAAGCATAATCGATCCTCTTGAAAATAGTTTCTAATATACCAATTTAATAAAAGTATTTGACTTTCTAAAGTGTGTAAACATTGCTCTGTTTGCTTGAGCTCCCCTTCACATTAGTTTATGGCTCAACCAATGGTGTAAGTTTGTGGAACGGGAGTGTTTGGTAAATCAGTAAAAAAAGTCAATATTTTTTTTCAGTTCCACTTGGTGCTAAAATAACATACTTTTGCCATTATATATTTAAGTCTCTGGTGTCTCCAGAATGTGTCTGTGAAGTTTCAGCTCGAAATCCCCCACAGGTCATTTATTATAGCTTGTCAAATTTGCCCGTATTTGGGTGTGAGCAAAAACACTTCATTTTTGTGTGTGTCCTCTTTAAATGCAAATGAGCTGCTGCTCCCGCCCCCTTTCCAGAAGAGGGCGGAGCTTTAACAGCTCAACAACAACAAAGCTGGAGAATCTCACGCAGCCAAAATGACGAAAGTGTTCAGCCTTACATTGTTCAAACCGGAGTCGACACTGATGGAGAGACTCAGGAAGAAGTTACAACTTTTAGAATGAAACTGGACGTTTCTGAATGGTTAGTGGATAAATTTATGTAGTTGCTGTGGAGTTGATTCAACTCATCCACTAGCATGTGCCGTCATGTTCATCTTTTGTGTTGAATTGACCCTCGTTTGTGAAGCAGTCCGGCGTAAAATGACGGCATGTCAACAACACTCTACTACAACAACTCTTCCTCTTCTCTAAAGCAGCCCAACATGGCCACACCCCCTTTGTTGTGTGTTCTCGGGGGCGGGGTTTATGTAAATTTTGGGGTTTGTGATGTCACTAACCAGGGATGAAGCTCGTTGTAGTCTCTACCAGCCATTTAAAAAACAATTTCTGTAAAACAAAATATCTCCCTTTGCATTGAACTTTGAGCGTCGTTACTTTGCAGATGATGTTTATGATCAAACAGAAACATTACACACTAACTAAAGTAAAAAAAAAAAAATTGAAATCATAATAATGGACACCTTTTAAACAATAATATCTTAGTCTAAACCTAAAGTAATACTGAAAATCTGTGCATCATTTGAAAGCTTACAAACTCAAGTTTGTGTCTGATTTTCAATACAAATTACAGAGGAACAGTAATTTATTTGCAACAAGAATATTTTCAGACTCATAAGGCGATGCGTGTTCAGAGCCTTATTTTGAAATAGCAATGAACTTGGGAAATCATGCCAAGAGTTCAACATCCATTCTATATTTTTGAGTAAAAGAAGCAATAGCTCACGTCTGTGTTCTTTCCACGTGTTTTATGCGTTTGTTAGAGATTGAATTCAAATCAAATGCGCACATACTGGCCATACTACTTCTGAATAGGATGTCTACTTCATAAATTGTATGAAAATTATGGAAATAGAAGTCCTTATATGGTCATCAATGGAGTCTGGCTGTCATCTAGTGGAAGCGTTTGGTACTGCGCCCAAACAAAATCTAACTAAAAGCTCATATTTTGAGATATCAACCTCAAATTTGGAAATTTGGCTTGATTTTTTTGCAGGTTTAGAGTTAAACATGTTTTGTAAAATATATATTCTATATCAAATATATATATATATTATTTTTTTTATTTTTTTATTTTATTTTTTTTACATTTTCATAAACTTCTATTTGACTTTCATAATTTTTTGTTCACTTCTACAATAATCTGCAAAGTGTCTTTAAAAAGACTAAGCTTAAGTCTGTGCTCCAAAACATTCAAGAGTTGTGACTGTCATTCTGGGGTCTTATGAGTCGACATGATTTAGACCAGTGTCAATGATCTACTGAAAGTGAACTGTTGTTCCGATGAAAGTTCAGTGAGATAACAGATCAGTATCAGTAACATCTGATTCCTATTATTAGTAACTTTTTGAAATATCACTCTGAAAGTTCTGCATTTGTACTTCTGCAAAAAACTTTCTTTTCTGTCGAAAACCTTTAATGTAACCGATAAAGAGTCAGATGATTCATTGAGATGTTTTTCCATTTTATTATGGTTCATGCTGTTTTTCTTCCTCCATCTTTTATACATTCGTCCTGTGAGCTGCTTTAAAATGTGTAATCTGCTGTTAGAGATACTGACAACATCAGTGTTGACATGGAGATTATCACTGACTCTTTCCTGGTGTTTGTGTTTAGGGATGCGTGGAATTCTCTTGGGGAAATGCCAAAAGAGGAGGCGATGGCGGCCTACGTGGATGACTTGAAACTGGTATTATGTTTTGGATTCTTGAGCAGTGATTGAGAGTGTAGTATGTGATGTGATTGTTTGTGTTTCAGCTCTGTTGTAACGCGGTTTTAAATTCGCTGAACAGATTCTGGAAAGTATGCCTGTGACGAACGAGGTCGAGGAGCTTCTGCAGGTCATTGGACCGTTCTACGAGCTCGTGGATGAAAAGAGGAAGATAACGCAAGTGTCCGATTTGAGCACAGGTAAACTGACCAACAGTGCCCTCTCGAGCTACAGCTCACATCTGTGTTCTTTCCGTGTGTTTTATGTGATTGAATTCAAATCAAATGCTGCCAAACTGGCCATACTACTTCTGAATAGGATGTCTACTTCATAAATTTTATGAAAATTATGGAAATATATGGTTCAGATCACTCACAAACAGTCCTTAAATGGTCACCAATGGAGTCTGGATGTAATCTAGTCAATAATCATTTTAGAATTTATGCAATTAAAAAAAATGTGTCAATTCCAGACATTTTCAGCATTCAATTTGTTGGATTATGGTAATGAGAATTTTGAGGGAAAATGTGCCTAACTGTCATGTAAATGTCACATTGCCAAAAATTATAGTTCTAAATTAGGCTTAATATCCTTTTTTCCCCCTTAAAATTTGGTGTGAGATATAACTGGACTTTTCTTTGAAATATAATAATCCTCAAAATGTTTTCTTATGAATCAGAAGTAATGAAGATGTAGCATCAATTCAAATTAAACATGAATCAAATTGAAAAAACCACATCAAATGAAGAAATTGTTCACAGCAATGGTTTCATTCGTGTAAAAATGTCAGTTACGTGTAGAAAGCCTGAAGTTTTATAATAATTACATTGTCGTACGAAGAAAGATCAATAGAAAATAATGCATATGACTATTTAATATTTTAATAATTTTGTTTGCGTACACTGATACACACACGTTCAATAGGTTTTGAAAAAAATAATGCTTTTATTCAGTATGGACACATAATAAATAAATAAATCAAATATATATATATATATATTTAAGGAAATGTAACAATTTTCCACAATTATTTAATTTATTTATTTATACATTTATTTATTTCCACATGTATTTACAGTACAGTCCAAAAGTTTGGAACCACTAAGATTTTTAATGTTTTTAAAAGAAGTTTCATCTGCTCACCAAGGCTACATTTATTTAATTAAAAATACAGTAAAAAACAGTAATATTGTGAAATATTATTACAATTTAAAATAACTGTTTTCTATTTGAATATATTTCACAAAGTAATTTATTCCTGTGATCAAAGCTGAATTTTCAGCATCATTACTCCAGTCTTCAGTGTCACATGATCCTTCAGAAATCATTCTAATATGCTGATCTGCTGCTCAAGAAACATTTAATGTGTACAATTGTACAAAATATTTGTGTACAATATTTTTTTTCAGGATTATTTGATGAATAGAAAGTTCAAAAGAACAGTGTTTATCTGAAATCTAATCTTTTGTAACATTATAAATGTCTTTACTGCCACTTTTGATTGATTTAATGCATCCTTGCTGAATAAAAGTATTCATTTCTTTAATTTCTTTTCAAAAAAATAAAAACAAAAATTCTTACTGACCCCAAACTTTTGAACGGTAGTGTATAATGCTACAGAAGCTTTGTATTTCAGATAAATGCTGTTCTTTTGAACTTTCTATTCATCAAGGAATCCTGAAAAAAAGTACACAACTGTTTTCAACATTGAAAATAATCATAAATGTTTCTTGAGCAGCAGATCAGCATATTAGAATGATTTCTGAAGGATCATGTGACACTGAAGACTGGAGTAACGATGCTGAAAATTCAGCTTTGCATCACAGGAATAAATTACATTGTCAAATATATTTAAATAGTACACAGTTATTTTAAATTGTAATAATATTTCACAATATTACTGTTTTTTACTGTATTTTTAATTAAATAAATGTAGCCTTGGTGAGCAGACGAAACTTCTTTTAAAAACATTAAAAATCTTAGTGGTTCCAAACTTTTGGACTGTACTGTATATATATATATATATATATATATATATATATATATATATATATATAATTTTTTTTTTTTAAGGAAATGTAAAGAAAAATGTATAATTGGATTTTTTCCACAATTATTTAATTTATTTATTTATACATTTATTTATTTCCACATGTATTTATGTATTTATGTCTACATGTATTTATTTCTACATTTATATATGTACATTTCTTACATGTATATAATATATAATTAAAAAAAATAAAAATGTGGAAATAATTGTAGACAAATACATGATATACACACAAATAAATGTGGAAATAAATAAATGTATAAATAAATAAATGAAAAAATAAAAAGGTGTAAAAAAAATACAATTATAAATAAATAAGTAAAAGTATAAATGCATTTCTTTGTATATTTATTTATGTATTTATTTATTATTGTGGCAGCTTTGGGATTCCATACATAAGCTTCTCACAAAAATCTGAACTGTTTCCAACATTGATAATAATAATAAATGTTTCTTGATCATCAAATCATCATATCAGAATGATTTCTGAAGGATCATGTGACACTGAAGACTGGAGTAATGATGCTGAAAATTCAGCTTTGATCACAGGAATAAATTACACTTTAAATATATTAATTTTGAGAAAAAAAAAAAGTTTTAAATTGTAATAATATTCCTATTTTTTAATTTTTTGATCAAATAAATAAAGTGTTTGTTTCAAAAAACAAAAACACAACCCAAACCGTACGAACTGTAGCATTTATGTAGATAATTATATCATCTTGTTTACATTAATTAACTAATGACCCCTTTGTTTCATGCTCAGCCCGCTTGGAAAGATTTGCTAGGCAACTTGAAGGCAAGTGAATATCAGTGTGTTCTCCCAGTGCCCATAGTCCATAGTGCCGTAGTCCAGGAGTTTCCTTAGACGCCTCAGTCGTTCACTCACTGCTGTCATTACTGTAGACTGCTGGGTTCTCTACAGGGTCGTAGTGTTACTGGTGCAGATTTACTTTCCCGATAGAACAGAGCTTTTAGAAAGTGTGCCTGTCATGTGCCTGTCAAAGCATCATCTTGTTGTTTTTGGCCAGGCTTCGGGAGCATGCTAACCTCACCACCCAAAAGTGTCACAAAAAGCATCATCAGGACAATGGAGATGAACGGCAGCCTGGACAGTTACTCCGTCAAAGCAGCAGAAACGCCAAAGTCTAAATCAATAGAGCTGGAAGATGATAATGAGGAGGAAGAAGCAGAGAAAGACGAAGAAGAGGAGGTTAAAGAGGTGAAAAAAGGTAATTTAAAAAAAAAAAGATGCTATTTTGTTGTGGGTGAGCGCTACTCTAATGTAATAATAATACATTTGCTTTGTTAACAACCTTGTTTTTAGCCTCACAATCGAAGAAAAGGTCTTCTACAGGGAGACTTAAAGGACCGGTATCTAACGGCAATGTCGGTCAACATAAAGTCCTTACCAATGGGACACACGGGTCTGTGTCTGATCTGAACAGGCAAGAGTCGGAAGAAGACCCTGAAAGCATTAACCATGACGGAGACGTCACAGAGCTCAACACACACATCAAAGGTGAGGAAAAAGAGTTATATACATAACTAAGACTTCATGCATTATTTTAAAAGTAAGATCCTGAACACACTATCAGTAGTTGTCTGAACTTAAATTCTTAAAGACTCAATGTCTTGCATGTGAAACAGAAGATGTGTCCAGTTCTCACCATGTGGCCAGCGATTCGGACAGCGAGGTGTACTGTGACTCTATCGACCAGTTTGGTGGAGAAGAAGTAAGCAGATTTTTATGTCCTAAACATAATTTACTTTATGCTGAGAAGTTCAGATACAGGTATGGTCACATTCGTGAAATTTTGGCAAAATGTTGTGGACAAAGGTTGGTCATTATCTGTTGTGTGTCAATAGTGAAGCAATGACCAAACAGCTTTCTGTTGAACATGTTGTGAAATTCCCAATATCAGATTTCATCCATGCAAATTTGACCATATTGACCATATGCATGGATACTTCCTGGTTTTCGTTAAGCCAGCTTTTTGGCTTAGCTGTTAGCTTTCGTTCTGTACATTGACACAAAACCATCAATGATTGACTTTTTAATGTTGTATTTATATTTTAATGCAGTTATCACACTTGCCTAATTTGCTAATAAACAGTTTTATTGATTGCAATAAAGATGAAGCTAATGGGAACATTTGAATAAGAGACGCGTTATCTGTAATTAGACACAAACACACAACATTATTCCAGCACTTTAAATGTCATTTTTAATGTGATGACCAAAAACATTATTTGTTCATCCTTCTGAGATTGTCCACATTTGTAAAATTGAGCATTTCAAGATGTAGGAAATCCAACATTTGATAGAAAACATTATAAAATCACTAGGTTTAAAAAGACATTTTGTCAAGGTGAAGTATGAAGTACTCACAACATCTCATGAAAAACAATAACTTTTCTTGTGAGGGTCAATGATGTGACGGCTCATTTTTTTTGTGTCAAAATGATAAAAAAACAAAGATATGACATCCAAAGTATGTAAGGTAGTGTAACTTGATCTCTTTTATTGAATCCAAAAGGTTTTAGTTATATTTTGCTACATTTGCAAGATTTTGAAGTGTCAAAAGGTCATTCGGTTTAACTGTCCAAAGACCAATACATCCATTTCATTTGTGATTAAAACATCTTAAAACATGTTTATATTTTATATTCTGGCATAATTTTATAACATCAAATAGAAAATGGTATTAAATTATGTGTGGAAGTCGTTGCTTTGTTATGAGAAATAATGTCTGGAAAAATGAATTTTATTGATGTCATTCGGAGTAACTAATATAGAGGGACCATTTTGGATCAAGTCATGTGGTCAGTATCATGTGACAGGATGTGACATCATTCAGACACCTGCAAAGGACCACATGGTCATGAAGCAAAGTAACTAACTCCTCTTAACTATTTGAAAAATTCATGTTTTCACTTGCTCATATGCATTAATACATCATTCGGTACAACCGCTATAAAACATGGAAAATGTTGTAATATTTTAAAAACTTGTACTAAATATAAAATGTTTGATTGTCCTTTTGCTAGCTAGCTAGATATCAGCCTGTTAGCATTGTTTGAAAATATCGACCATATTGTAAAAAATGACAAAAGCAGTGTTAATTGATTATAAAAACCACATCATCTCATTGTTAACACTTAATAAAACTTCAAAATGAATTATTTCTCCATTATTCTCTCTATAATCACAGCAGCTGTCAGTCAGTGCAGCGCAAGATCAATGATTTCAGCACATTTGTGAAAACAAACATTTTATTCAATGAATAACTAAAGTGCTCAATAAATCTTTACTGTGTGTTGATGCTTTTTTCCACACGAAAGTATAAAAACTGATGGTTGAATTGAATTTCGCTGAGGAGGAACACTGAGACATGTCTTTTTTTATGTCGTCTTACGTTTGAATAACTAAATTAACACTAGACCTGACTATATTCTGAGCATTACACTATTGATGCTGTTAAAGCTACCTCAGGACAGTGAAGATACCGACACACCAACAAGTGACATTTCACCAGAAGTTTTCCAGCTGGATTATATTATTGCGCAAGTTCTTAGGAAACAATTGTTTGCCAGAATTCCAGCAAAATGTCAGCAATGCATGTGTTTTTGTTTTGGACACCAGGGATCGGAGATACACGTCAACCACTCACTGGACGTGGCTGAGGAGAGGCACAGCAGGCTGTCGTCCACAGAGGAGGTCAGGTCACAGGAGGAGCCGCTGGGACGGGAAGAAGGTGTACAGCATGGTGGAGAAGATGGACGGGGCAGCCGAGGAGGTTCTCAGAGACAGGGACTTCCTGTGAATAGAAGTAACAGTTCTGTGGTCAGAAGGAGAAGAGGTAAAAACCAAGCAGTCAAAAACAGTAGCGATCATATATGAGCTCTGTTTCAAACTTGCTTTTATTGTCTACGCTAGTCCCCGATATACTCATGACGAAGCTCTTCACTTAAGAAGTTTGTTAGAGAACATCGCTCCACCGCACACGCTGCTAAGAGCTGATGACCAAACTGACAACACTTTACGCATACACACTTTCTTCAGTGGAAAACAAATGAAGGTTTTTGAGGAAAACTTTTCTCCATATAGTGGACTTCACTGGGGTTCAACGGGTCAGTTTCAGTGCAGCTTCAAAGAGCTCTACATGATCCCAGACGAGGAATAAGAGTCTGATCTAGAGAAACCATCGGACATTTTCTAAAAAAAAAGAAACATTATATACTTTTTAACCACAAATGCTCGTCTTGCACTAGCATCCAGTTGTTTTATCTTTTTTGGAAAGGCCGTTTGACTTAGTCTTTGCACGTTCACTTTGTAAACACTGGATCGGTACTTCTGCCTACGTCACACGTGACCTTTCCAACGTGATTACGTAATGTGTAACGCAGTGCAAGATTTGAGAAAGAAAACACGTGTGACAGTATATTGGATCTGTGCATTCGGTCTTAAAGTGACAGCAGCCTAATAAGTATGCTGTCATCTGTGTCATTACTGTTCAAAGAAAAAAAAAAAATCACTGACTGGTCTTGAGTGAATAACTTTTGTAACTTTAAAGGTCCCATTTTTCGTGGTTTTTTGAAGCTTTGATTGTGTTTATAGTGTGCAATATAACATGTGTTCATGTTTCGCGTGTAAAAAAACACAGTATTTTTCACATAATTTACTTATCTGTATACCGCTGTTTCCACTGTCATAAAAACGGGCTGATGACTTCCTTGTTCAATGAAGTCCCTCCTTCAGAAATACGTAACGAGTTCTGATTGTGCCAGCGGTTCCTGTGTTGTGATTCGACAGCAGTTTATCTTGCCCGGAAAGGTCACGCCTCTTACCATAACGTGGAGATGCACGCGCTCAGTGTTATTGTAAACATGTCTTTAATTTTACCTTATCAATTTGAGCCGGAATCAGACCCGGTGATTGGACTGCGGGATGAAAATAACAGCGTTTCGACGACATGGTGACAAACACACTCTACAAACGCAACTCTTGTGTATTCCTGTGGGCGGAGGTTAGTCAAAAAACTGTTTTAGTGACGTCATTAAAGAAGGAAGTAGAGGGATGTAGTCCAAACTGGCCGTTCGATTGTAGGCGACTTCTGTTAAATAAAATATCTCGCTTGGCATTGAACTTTGAGCTTTAAAATTTTACAGATTTTATTTATACTCTAACAACTACATTACACACTAACTAAAGTTTGAAACATGGGATCACGAAGAATGGGACCTTTAATAAGGATTAATGGTAACACTTGAGTATCAATTTTCACTTTTAACTAGTTGCTTATTAGTTTGCATATTGGTTGCTTATTTATATTTATAAAGCGCATATTAATGCCTTATTCTGCATGACCATATTCTACATCCCTTAATCCTACACCATATCTAAACTTAAATGCTACAACAACTACCTTACTAACTATTAATAAGCAATAAATAAGGAGTTTGAGGCAATCAAAACTGGGAATCGATAAGCAGAATTGGAATCAAAATCGCTACAATTCAAACGATACCCAACCCTAACTGTAATTCGTGAGAAAATTGCAATTTTAACCAAGGCTCCGGGACGTGTGAGGAGTCGCCTGTCAATGGCGTCATACCCGCGTTACCCTCGGTTTCCGGTTTCATTTTGTAGAAACCATGGAAACACCAAAGACGCTTTAATATTTACATGTTTTAATAGGCAAGGGAACAACTGTTTTGATATATTTATAGACATAAAACTAATTATTGTTATATAGCTCAACACGTTTAGTCTTATTGTTTAAATCTAATTTTCTTGATTTTTTGCGAGTACCATGCTTTACCATGCCTCAGAGAAAAACACTATTTTGTGAAGTAGCTAACATAGCATAATCAGATGCAGCTTTATTTTTAGTAACAGTAATACAGCATTTTCTCCATCATACAATGTTTTAAAATTATTTCCATGCCATTTATCAACACAAGCCATCCAGCATTTAATATGATATTGTAAAATCGATCTATCTTACTGCAGTGTGTAACAGTGTCTCACAGCAGCCGCTGAGCGAACGCACAGAGTAACGTTATAACATCATTTTCAACTCTCTCAAATGTATCTAATATGATAAACAGAGCTGCGTTACCTCATACTCATGACCGGAAAAGCGGAAGTGGCGCCGGCGACTGTGTCATAATAAAAGTCCCGCTGCTCGCGGCATCGTTCCAGCTCCTCGTTCAGCTCCACAACACTCGCTCCTGCTCTGCTTCATACTACAGTAACATTAATAATCACATCCATGAACATGATTTCTGCCCGAGTCCAATCCTTATTCTTTTGCACTGTCCGTTGAGGTGAAGACCACATGTCCCAAGATTCCGCGCTCAAACTTGAAAATTTTGAATAGGCCTCTAGCGGACAGAAATCCTACATACTGCACCTTTAACTGCTGTTTTCTCATTTTTGTTGTTTGTTATTGAGTGGAAAGAGCACAGCACATATTTACATATTCATCTAACCATTGATCTCAGCAGTGTTGGGATGTTTTCTAACAGTATATTGCTGAAAAAAGATTTCAAACTTCTTTTTTACCCCCAAATGAAAAACAAAAATGAACTTTGCTGTGAACATATCAGGGTCTTTACGAGCATATAAATACACAAATATTGGGTTAATTAAATGAAATATTTTAAACTTTTCCTGACAAAAAATGACCTCTGGATTAAGAGTGCACATTAAAATGCTGCCTCCCTACCGGTTCTGGAACAGAGCTGAAGTTCTCAAGTAAACTTTGTTTCTTTAATCTGTCAATGATCTACAGAATGTTGTCTGAGCAGATGTTTCTCCTGTGTTTCAGGGTCCAGGTCACCCGCGTCTGGCTCCGGGTCAGCAGGACCGCAGCAGGGCAGTGGGGGAGACGGGGAGCGCTGGGGGACGGGTGGACCTGTGATGGAGGATCTGAACGAACAGATCATCTGTGCTCTGGCCAGACTGCAGGAAGACATGCAGAGCGTGTTGGAGAGGCTGCACACGCTAGAAGCTCTGACAGCCGCGCAGGTCGCAAACCGTCACCTTTATCACATCAGGATAACTCAGATTCAATCTGAAATACAACATTTTTGATTTGTCATGTTCCTCTTCTCAGGCCCGATCCTTAGCGCTGCCATCAGACTACCTGTCTCCACCTGTACATAAAACTAAGAAGGTAGAGTCTTTATAATAAACTGCTTTTATAAGAGTTTCAAGACTAAAGGGTTCAATTCCCATTGAATGCATGAACTGATAAGATCTTGAATGCAGTGTAAGTCCCTTTGCAGAAGTGTCTGCTAAATGCATACATGTATAAATGTTATTTTGTACCCTGTTCATAAAAAGGGCCATTCCCAGATCATTTTTATTAATTTTATGTGACTATGCCATTGTCATAGAATGAGTGCTGACATATTTGCATTTATTATTATTATATACAGAAGCCATCCTGGTGGCCTTTTGATGTGTCTCCTGGAACTGTGGCCTTTGCCGTCATCTGGCCATTTGTGGTGCAGTGGCTCATCCGGCTGTATTTTCAGCGCAGGAGAAGGTGAGCGCTGTCATTTGTGCGTGCAATATTTACTTTTCAAAAGTTAAAAAAAAAAAAAAAAAAAAATTTAAAGGGATAGTTCACCCCAAAATGTAAATTATCCCATGATTTACTCACCCTCAACCCATCCTAGGTGACTATCTTCTTTCAGACGAACACAATTTGAGATATATTTAAAAATATCCTGGCTCTTCCAAGCTTTTTAATGGTAGTGAAGGGGCAGGGGGTGCGATTTTGAAGTCCATAAAAGTAATCCACACGACTCCAGGGGGTTAATAAAGGCCTTCGGAAGTGAAGCGATGGGTTTTTGTAAGAAAAATATCCACATTTAAGACTATAATTTCAAATAACTAGCTTCTTTGATAACTTGCGCCACAAGAGTAACCCGTGACGTGATGTGTGACGCAGGATGTAGGAGTATCGTAAGCTTAGACGACTGTCACGGTTAAAAACTATAGGGCTGTGCAACAAACTCAAGCTCCTCTTCTCTTATATCGAATTCCTCCAACATTTCTCATTTTAGACTTCTAATTTCTGACCGGTGTTTTGTTTGCTCTATCGTTTGTGCTTCTGCGTTCGTCATTGCATCATGCGTCGGGTCAGAGGTCACTCTTCAGCTGCAAATTGATGTGTACGGCCATTTGCTGGAAGCCAGTTATTATAGTTAGTTTTAAATATGAATATTTATCTTTAAAAAAACAAAAAACAAACAAGAAGGCCTTTATTAACCCCCTGGAGTCGTATGGATTATTTTAATGATAGATGGATGCTTTTTTTTATTATTTGCTTCAAAATCACACCCCCACTTCACTACCATTATAAAGCTTGGAAGAGCCAGGATATTTTTAATATATATCTGATTGTGTTCGTCTGAAAGAAGACAGTCACATACAACTAGGATGGCTTGAGGGAGAGTAAATCATGGGGTAATTTTCATTTAACATTTTAACGGAATTTTTCATGCTTTCCATGTTTTCACTGTTATACAGTAGGGGGTGCTATTATGCATCTTCTGAAAGAGTACACAATCTCCAGATCAAAAACAACCAATAAAAGCATTGCTAATGCACATTGTAGTTTTTGATAAAAATAATGTAATAAAACGTTGCTTTTTTTTAATGAAACATCCACATTCAAGTGTTGATAAAAAAGGATGCATGAAGCTAGAATCATTTTTTTGTTGTTGTTGTTTGCTTTGTTCTTGTTCTTTCTTTTGATATATTGCACATTCAGGTATTCATACAACTAAATAATCTGGGGGCCTTAAAAGTTATGTGAAAATGATCAAATATGCTGCCGCTGGCAACTTTACCAAAAAAAATGCTGGTGGGGAAAGAGTTCAGAATAATCATAAATGTTTCTTGAGCATCAAATCATCATATTAGAATGATTTCTGAAGGATCATGTGACACTGAAGACTGGAGTAACGATGCTGAAAATTCAGCTTTGATCACAGGAATAAATTACACTTTACTATATATTCACATAGAAAACAGCTGATTTACATTGGAATAATATTTCACAACATTACTGTATTTTTGATCAAATAAATGCAGCGTTGGTGAGCAGAAGAGACTTCTTTCCAAAACATTTAAAAAAAATCTTGCTCACCCCAAAATTTTGAACAGTAATGAATACTGTGCACATTTCCTGAACAAATATAATATTTAGATGGCAAATTTGCATGTGAGCAAAGTTGGCATGAAACAGAAGTTGCGATAGTCTTTTCAAACAAGAACAAATGTAGGGCTTGTTTTTGTCTGTGGGGAATTGATTGGATGGTTGTGGTTTGCTATTGGTGGATCTCATGTGAGTGACAGGTTGCCCCGCCCTCATCATCAGAGGAGATGCTGCAAGAGAGAGGAGAAGATATCCTGATTCAAGATTATGAGGAACATGAATTGAAAAAAAACATGCACAGATAAATCACTTATAAAAATACTGCAATATTCATCTTGTTGCAGAAGAATCAACTGAAAGGAATGGATCCAGAGGAGAGCGTATCACGCATTTAGGAGGAGGAGGGCGTTTCTCTGCCTGTCCCGTGATCTCTGACTCCTGCTTTTGCACTATGATGATGATGACAACTCTTAACAATTAGCGCACGGAAAGACAGAGTGAATGTACAGCATTGCAGCTTATAAGATTTGTTTTGTACTTTTTTTTTTTTTACAATTTACTAAGCGAGAAATCTCTGATTTGGGTAATTAAAAGTAGAATTACGATCTTTCATAGTAGTTATGAAAATCCAGTTATAACATTCATGTCACATATATCATCAGTGTTGTGCACATAGCTGCTAACTGTCATTAATACTGTAGCAAAGAGTAGAGCACTGATGAGAAGTGCATTTCTCTGAATCTCGGCACGTTTAGCAGGGCTTTGAACCGTAATGGGAACAAATCAGGACCCGCAAATCTGTTAAAGCTAGTAACATTTTTAATATACATGTTAACATCTATACTTGGCGTTTGCTCAAGTGATCTGTGGTGCTGATCCAAGCCATAAATAATAATAAAAAATCATGCATATTTAAGTGACCCTTTGCTTTGCAAACTTATAGAAAGGGTCAGAAGATGTTCTTCATTCCCTCAATATCCCATGATTCCTGAAAGATCCGACCTTAACATATTTAAAATATCTAAATGTCACTGCATTAGATACAGAAGATTAAAGCAAGCATAGTTTATTTTAAATAAAAATAACAAGCACACTTTAAGAACATTTCACAAAAAAACAGTATAGAGAAAAGCATGATGCAGACGCAGTGACGTTCAGACGGATGTTAGCGTGATTCAGGTGTGCAAATATTTTTTGGGTCCAGTGTATTTTGTCACATTTACACACATATCTCAACATGGTTGCATCGTTACTAAAGTTAATTTATGGCTGTGCTGAATTATTTGAATGTTACTGCAAGGTCTGTGTGCATGAGAAATCATAAACCTGTCTACGTTCACAGGGTTGAGATTGAAATGTAAAGCACTTTGGATGAACGTGAAGACAGTGACATAATATCTAATGTTTAGAGCCCTAAAACTAATAATTATGAATCATTTACTGTTTTTTAACTGAGAAGTGTGTTGTTTCATTGTAGTTTGTGTAAAATAGTCAATAATGTTAATAATTCCTTTAATAACTGTATATTAGAAATGTGCGAAAATATACAGTTATATTTTAATTGTACTATAGTGTAATGTAGCATTTGCATATATAATTTATGTCTGTACTACTATGAATCATCTGTAGAGCAGGAGGTTCTTGATGCTTTTCTGTTTCTATTAAAACGGCATAAAAATATGATCAGCGCATGTTTCACCACTGTCATTCAATATGTTAGACTTGAGCATTATTAAAAGCTTTTGAAAAACTGAATGGTGTTTATTCCCATCTTGCACTGTATTTAATGCACTATATTTGCACTTGCATTATCAAATGTATATATATTTTTTTATTTGTTGTACTGTATAAATGCAATGTACCTAGGAAGATACACACCAAACTTGGTCCTAAATTCTCTGAGTAATTCCCCATCAATTAACAAAAACCTCTACCCCCCACAAAGATCCACTCGTTCATTCAAACCATTTGGAAAACTGGTATTTAATTTCTCAATCCATAAACTCTCCCTAAAAAGTCTCTGTCCCTTCGTCCATTTACGATCATGTTCCAGACCGTAGATCCGCAGACACTGAACTCCATGCCTCCTGAAATGTCCCAGCAGGGACCGTCCTTTGCATGACGATCGCCCGGACTGGATCAGGGACTGATGCTGGTGGAGCCGTGTCTTAATTGAATTTTTTGTCTCGCCCTCATACTGCCTGCCACATTTAATGCATCTGATGATATAAATGCAATTTTCAGTCTTTGAGGAGATCCTGGGCAGAAGAAAGACCTCTCGGCCTCCAAAAGCCTTGATAACACGAGGCTTACTGACCCGCCGACAAGATTCCCTGGCCCCAGGGAGCCGGCTATGGACTAACAATCCCTTAAGTTGGTGTTACACTTATATGCGGCCAAAAGTGAAAAATCACCCCCCGCCATGGTGTTTGCCAGGGTTAGCATGAAATTGTGAATTGTGAAGCGTGAATATCTCTAAAGGTATGGCGGGGGTGGTAACTGTGATGATGTAGAAGTGCGTGTGTATCTGTTTTCTTGAAAAAAATCTTGAAATCTAACTGTCCCATATAGTGAAAATTGGGTCCTTTGTAAACTGTAGTGTCCATAAAAAAAAAAAAATCGATGGCTTGTTTATCAATGACTGATTTAACTTTGATGGAGGCGTGATGCGAATTCAGCACTTGCAGGAAGACCTGGAAATCCTGCAGGCCATGGTGCCAGACCCCCCACACATCATCCAAAAATCTGAGATAGCAAAGTGGCAGTTTGGGGAATTTGAGAAACAGTGTTTCTTCCCATTGTGCCATATAGATGTTCGCATAAGATGGCGCGAATCTCTTCCCCAAAGCCCCCTCAAACTCAAAGTTGTCTCAAGAAGCTGCTGTATTGCCTTATCTGGCCTGGAGGCATCTGGAAATTATTCAAAACAGTCCCGCACTACGTTCAAACCAAGGGGAGTCCCAATATTTGTATAGAGACTGTCTACATCTAACGAAAATAAAAAGGCCTCTGACGGCACCTGCAGCTGCTTCACCTTCTTCAAAAAATCATAAGTGTCCTTCACATAACTAAAATGTTTAGTGGACAGGGGGTTTAAATAAAAATAAATAAACTCTGCCACCCGATAACTTTCGCTCCCACAATCGGAGACTATGGGGAGACCTGGGGGCATAAACTGGGTCGGCCATTTGTCCCAGGGCTTTCGGCAGCAAATAAAATCTTCTTGGCCTCGGATTGGATTCCCCCACCAAATACCTGGCCTGTCGCTGGCAAATAAAACCTTATTGAACTAAATCCAGCACTATCTTCTGTATCTGGGGAATTGTATCTTTAAAAATAGGGGCTTGTAGCTTTGAATAAAAATTAACATCCCCTAACTGCCTCTTGTACGTACTCTGGTCTGTCCATAATTACTACCGCGCTGCCCTTGTCAGCCGGCTTGATAATATCTCACCTGTGCGATAATTCACCTAAGGCCTTAATCTCATTTGCCGACAAATTAGGAGGCGGAGCCTGTGCCGGTTTGGCCACCTCATGGACACTCACCAAATTCAGATCAAAAAAGTCAAAGACTTCTCCTGGCAAGGCTTGGGGAGGGGGAACCCAATCCGATCTGGTACAAAATGGACGGGCTTGAGACGAATCTGACGTAGACCTAAAGAAAACTGCCCTTTTCATTCTTTTGTGGAAATTACCCAGATCAGCCAAAACGGCTATCCCCTATCAAAGGGTCTAACTGAAAATGACGGAACAAAAGATAACCCCCTGTCCAATAACTGAAACTGTGCCGGGGACAACTGAAAAACTTGGGATAAATTAACAACTGAATTGTTCAAAAGAGGGCCCTGCCCCGAAGGCCCACCTACAGTAAATTTAGATGCCCCAGCCAGTGTTTCAGCATTGCTTCTGCCATGGCCGTTGTCCAGTGAATTTTATCCATCTCTGTTTTGAATGCTTCCCATGGCAGCAGGGGAATATTGTGGCCAGTCTGTTCAAAGATGTTATTGAGTGTTTTGATGTTCTCCACCACTTTCCCCGACAGGGTCTTATCGTAGTTAATCAAGGGGATATGAAGAACCGCGTAGGGAAAAGTCTGGCACGCCACCCCCTGAACTGTTCCACACTCTTGCCCAAGATAGTAGGGTTCCCCTGTTCCCTATTATTAAGGCCGAACGAGAGGATCACATGCTGGGTCCCTAGTGACACCGGTGTTTTGTGTTTGATAATATGATAAGCCTGGGCCAAATTTGCACCTGGATAAGAGTCTACCTCAATCCTATTATTGGCAATGAAGTATCTTCCCTGCTTGGACCCTCCCTAGTCATCATTCTCGTAACAGTGGTTGTAGCCTGCTCGATCGTAGCCTCCCGGGCAGTCTTTAAGTTGCGGCGGGCCCATCTAATTGCCACCTGCCACGCCTCTTCCCAACGGACCCGTGAAGTCTCCAATAATTCTGCCCTGGCCTCCTGCAAGGCTTCCTCATAATGATCCTTTAAGATGTCCACCCCTGTATGCAGCCAATTTCTGGCATTTCCAAAGATCAGCCACTTCGTATTAAGGCTAGGGAGCGCTGACTGGACTCCCGTCACTATCTGGTTTGCCATTTGCACTAGTCGAGCTGGCTGCCGATTTTGACTGTCTGCGAGCTGAAGCGCCTGTGCATGGTGAAACGATGATGGTCCTGATGGTCTTTCTGAAGTCTTGATCTGCTGACATTTCAGCTACTGAGCCTACAAAACAATAGACTC
This sequence comes from Megalobrama amblycephala, assembly GCF_018812025.1. NCBI lineage: Eukaryota > Metazoa > Chordata > Actinopteri > Cypriniformes > Xenocyprididae > Megalobrama > Megalobrama amblycephala. The sequence continues at coordinate 32,026,604 of NC_063065.1, forward strand.
ACCATTAGAAAGGGGACCAGATCCAGCTAAAATAGTATCAATTAATTAATTAAATATTTAATTATAAAGTAAAGCTAATAAGCAGTTATAATAGCAAAACTAATACCAAAGCAACCCCATAGTCCTAACACTACTACCCACATCCAGCCAGATAATCCTGGCCCAGCATTGCATTCCTCTGAATACTCTTGTTTGCCCAAACAAATCTAATCTGGACCCTGTGCCTGTATTACAAGAGCAGATCCAACTTGACCCCGAAGTGCGAGGTTTTCATCTGAACCTGCTCTAGACCGGCGTACCCAGCATATAACCCGAAAGCCACAGCCGGATAAGCCTGGCCCAGCATTGCATTCCCCCAAGTGATTTTGTTCGCAAAAATGCACTAATCTGATCCTGTGTATGCATTCTTAAGGGTAGGTACCACTTGACCCTGAAATGTGAGGTTTTCATCTGGACCTGCTCCGGACCAGCAAACCCGGCCCAGCATCGCATTCCACCTAGCACTATTGTTCACATAAATCAATACCCGAGTCAGTGTATTACCCAAGTGGATCCAACTTGACCCAGGAATGCAAGGTCTTTGAGTGAACCTGTTCCAGACCAGCGAACCCGGCTGTGGCCCTCGGGTTGCCACAAGATAATCCTAGCCCAGCATCGCATTCCTCCCACAATCCAGTGGCGAAAGATAAATGTTTGAGTAAAAAGTGAGAGGCCCTTAGTCAAGACACAAGTGAGTTTAATGGTATGTCAGTACTGATGGCTCTGGCTAAGGTTAGGAGTTGAAAAATTACAACAGCTCCCCCCAACCTAGCACCTGTCTAGGAAGGTTTGGAATAGGGAGACTGAGGAAGTGCACGGGCCGATGCCTGTTAGACTATACCACCCTCCTGACTTGGAGCTTCTCTCATATGGGCATTGGGCTTAGAATCAATTTAATAGACTACTGTGGGTTAAGGAAGAGAATAGGTATGGATTAGATCTGGGTTGATCCTTAAAACCAATCTAGGGTAAGTTAACCAAGGGCTAAAACAACCAGGTCTATTTTATTCCGGGCCACTATGGGTAGGCTTAGGGTGTGTGTAGGTAAGGCTTCGATCTCTATTGATCCAAGGGTTTAAACATTCAGGGTTAAAAACACTGGGTTAAAAAAAAAAAAACACCAGGCTACTATGGTTAGGGTTAGGGTAGGTGTAGGTACGGGCTTAGATCTCTATTGATCTAAGGGATAAAAACACTAGGTTTCAAATCCCACTGGGCTACTATGGTTAGGTTTAGGGTATGAGTAGGTACGGCATTAGATCTAACTTGACCTAAAAGTATCAGTACCAGCAATTTTTATTGTTGTTCTTATTTCATTTAAAAGCAGGTACTGTCTGCAACAGTATTGTTCTCCTTACTCCCCCAAAAACTTATATATTTAAGGAAATATTTAAGACGCTCATCAGTGGTGTACCTCAGACTCCTTGGGTGTTTCGGACCTTCAAACACCAGACACCCTCCTCTGAGGCGGCCCATCCCGGATGATCAGTCCGGGACGAGTGTCTTATGCCCAATTGCTAGTCGGACTAGACCAAAAGCACAGGGACATGGTTGGGTTCTGGTTTCAACCAATTTAAAACAAATCTGGCAGACCTCCTATCCTGGAAATCCAAATTAAGGCATTTCTTAGATTGTCCTAGCCCAAAAATGATTTTTTCTAACCCGCATGCAATGGGTCGAGGGCCAGAACCGGCGGACGCAGAGCATCAACCTCCCCAGTTCACATCCCTCGAAACCAGCACAAACCGATATCACTGCTGAACCTGAAAAAAGCTCACAATGGGTTGAGATTGGGACTGGCGGATACAAAGCATCAAGCTTCTACCAGTTCCTCCCCCTAAAAACCAAGACAAACCAAACAGACATCATCCCAACCAAGGGACAACCGCTGGCCATGTTGACTTCTGAACTAAAGCCTGCTCAATTCTAAGAGGCCAAAATACGAAACCGAAAAAACGTAATCAGTGTATAGGTAGGATGGTGCAGAATGTGCTGTTGCATGAGAGGTACTAACCACCCATAGAAAATTGGGCTCCAATTAAGGCCTGTTTGCCCCAGGCCACCTTCCCTGCATGCTGTCCAAGTGGACCCAGGGGGGCTGGAGACTTACCGCTCCCCCAAGCAACCTTTCGTTAACACCGCAAGGTATCCAGGTCACTCGAGAAAAGCCTGTGGGACCTGTGCTATTTTTTATTTTAGAAGTATTACTTATAAGAAGTATTTTCTTATGAGACCAAATGAGACCAAACTAAAGTCTATGCCCAAAAAGTGGTTAACAGGTAATAAATGGATCATAAGTGTTCAATAAATATAATTTAGTACCATAAAATACCCTAAAAATACAAAATATTAAATAAAAAACATCAAAACTAAAATGTAGTACAAAAAGGTAATTTTTGACACCCACACAAGCATGAATCACAAAATTTTACCAGACCTCCTTGACAAAAAACAAAATATATATATATATTAGTCTACAGAGATAGAAAAAAAGATCTAATCATCACGAATTAAGAAATTTATTCCCTGTGTTTTTGCCCCTCCCCTTCATGACAGACAACCCGTGTAAGACCGTTGGAAGAAAGTGACGGTTTATAAAGTTTAAAATATTAGTATTTTTCTTACACCTATTTCGCATCATAAGTGATTCATCACCTGTAGTTGGTCGTATGGATTACCATCGTGTTCGTTTTGTGCTTTTTTTCCAACCTTGAGGGATCCCGTAACACTTATATAATATATAATTCTATAATCTGTATAACACGTATTATACAGATTCAAAATAAAAATCTTCATTTGTGATCATTTGAAGAAAGAATTTGGGATGGCATGAAGATAAGTAAACTATTTTTTGGGATGTAGTATCCCTTTCACAAAAATGAGGGAACCCAAATCAAATAATAAACAAATAATGCTCATTTATTAATACAACAGTTGTATTTTATTTTATTAAGCTTGAAACAGAATCAGAATCATCTTAAAAATAGGTAAGTGACTTTAGTTATAAACCACAAATCATTTTAAAGGTGCTGTGTAGGTATTAAACAATTACACGTGAACAATGATGTTTTTGAAGCAGCAAACATGTTCAGAATCATTCTCTGGTTAAAACATTTATCATGTTAAAATGACAGTCAGACATGAGTTAAAAACAGCAGTCTTCATCTAAACGTGCACTAATGAGACCGAACAAACAGTAGTGTTGAAAAATATATATTACTTTCTTCCAAACAAATATAACTGAAGATTTTAAACCACAAGCTTTGGACATTTACATGCTCAAATCTATTCAGAATGCTTTCTCATTGTTTTGCATATGTACTTTCAAGATCATAAACATCTGATATGAATAACAGACAGAAGGAAGAAGGACTGTGGGATATGTATTCATCAGCGCTTCTAATACAGTGTGTGTGTGTTACAGACTGAAGCCTGACACAGTGAGATGTTGGGCTGTGTTTCTCGCCTCAAAGTACGAGGTGTCGGTCTCATCATCGGGCTGAGGGATGAAGGGCATACTCTGATGGTGAAGGTTTTCCCAGTCCACACCCTCAAAGAACGCATGATCCTTCAGTTCTGCAGAAAGACAAGATGCATGAAAACATGCCAAACTAGTAGTCGGTTGGAATATTAGAACTAAAAAACATCGACACACTCATGTTCATCAGTCACTTCAATTAATTAATTTCAGTCGCTGAAATTAATTAATAATGAATTATTATTATATTTTACTCTAAAACTATGAGAAAATCAAAACCATAAATCTAAACAAGTTGTGATCCAAATTTGAGGTTGATATCTCAAAAAATGAGCTTTCAGTAAGACTTTGTTTGGGCGCAGTACCAAAAGTGTCCACTAGATGAAATTAGCTTTCCATTCGTTTCCAGTGCGGTCATTTCTGACCGCGAACAATACAAGTGTGACAACCTTTTCGAATCATGTCCATGATTTTATTTTTAATAAAAATACCAGTAAAACTGATAAAAATTTGGAACCAAAAATTATTCAGACACTTTGACCTGACCATGTTTTGCTTAAGTGTTATCTGACATAATTAAGATTCATTTTATCTGACACAGTCATTTTTTTTAAACTGTAGTGAATCAGAGAACTGAGTGAAATACTTCACTAAAGTGAATAAACACCAATCCAATTTAAAAACGTTGCCAGGTTAGTGGACATCGTTCAATGTGTTGTTGTTTTTTTATGCACGAACTATGCATTTCATACATTCTGACATTCCTGATTTGAATATTTTCAATTTTCTATTCTTGTCTGGTCTTTTTTTTTTTCTTTTTTTTTTCATAATTTTGGCAACAGATGAACTGTTAAATGAGTGATCTTAAGGTGAGTCCCTGTAGTTGTCCAATTTGACTCATATGTTGATGTAAAATATATCATAAACTTGACAGGTGATTTTTATAAAATGTAGTTTGAATCTTCTCAGTTGTTTAAAAGATTAGGGCAGTTATCAAAGTTTGATAAAATGTTGTTCAATTTTCCAATAAAAGATGATACATTTTTACATGATTTGTTATACCCCTTAGCAGATACAGTATATATAATCTATCTGCTAATATATTACTCAGACATTTTTTATATTTTTTATATATTTTCACTAGTGGATTCAGGACACTATAGTTCATTTCTGTAAGTGAGGAGAGCAAAATAAAGTAAACTGTGACATATTATACCCAAACATTCTTCATACAGTGGACGACCAGTAAAACTGATAAAAATTTGTAACCAAAAATTATTCAGACACTTTGACCTGACCATGTTTTGCTTAAGTGTTATCTGACATAATTAAGCTTATTTTTTTAATGACAGTTTAACTCTGAGATCTTGTCATATTTGATGTTTTCATCCGTGGAAAAAAATATCGTTAACACAAATTATGATGACAAATTATCAACGAAATAACACAAATTATTTTTGCTCTAGAGTATTTCACAAAGCATTTTAGTGCTAAAACTAGCTCCTAAATCTGTGAAACGTTAGTAGTCAAGAGGACTCCTAAATCACTAAGACCAAATCACAAACAGTCCTAATCCACCCAAAGACACTGAACATCATTGAGGCAATAGTGACAGAGCCATGGGTGCTGAACCTTTTCTTCATAAATGCAATACATTTTGATTTATAGACTTGAATCTACGATGAGATGAAAAATAAATCTTTAACAAATAAATAAATATTGTCTGCTTACCCGTGGCAGTGGTTTTCATGAGTTCACACTTACAAATGATTGAATAGAGTTAAAAAATAAAATAAAAAATAAGCGTATTTGGTGTGCTGTCCAAGGGGATCGAGGCCTCCGAGCTTGATATTTAGTGCAAACCCAAAGTTCTCCCCGTATCCCCAGCCGAGAGTGAGGAGCGGGTTGGCGGAGGGATGCAGAAAACTGTCAAAGTAACTATAGGCGAGTCGGCTCTCATCTGTGTATATATTCCTCCTCTCGAGCTGAATAGACCGTTTGAATGTGTTTCTCCCAAACTTTGTTTATAAAACATAATTTGTCGCTTGAATTCTGCATTCTCTTGAGATGCAGACACCCAAGAGGTGGACAATTAACTGTATATTCTAGTTTAATTAGCGACACTTAGCCTACATTTTAAAACCTTTATCTGAATATGGCAACATTTTTATTAAAAAATATTTATTTTAATAGGGCAACATTTGTATTTTAAAACCTTTATTTGAATATGGAAACATGACACCTCATTCTACAGTATTTCTATGATTAAATTGCTGACTCCATGGCAACGAGGTCAACCCCGCCCTTACTCTTAGCTTAAGCAAAAGTTGGTCTCAGCAGCTGAGGAAAACTTTTACTGCTATTTAGGAGAACTCTTAGTGGGAAGATAAAATGTTTTGTGAATACGGCCCCAGGAGTACATTAGTTTGTTTCTTTTTAAAGTCTTCTCATCACCTTTGATGTGTAATTATTAGGGGTGTGACGAGTTCTCATGCCATGAGATTAAAATGAGTCTCGCAATATTGCCATGATGGAGTGTGAGGGTGAAATTAGGATACAATATGCCACTGCTACGTTTACATCATGCATCCATTGTCGTTTTGCAGAGTTCAATGATCACGTGATGAGATGACAGAGGATTCGTTGCACAACAGAGCCTAAGAGTCTGACAAATGTTCTCATGAAATCATACAGGAGAGAAGCCAGTCAGTTGTGTTTGTGGGAAAACCATTTACAGTGCTTGAGTATTGAGGTCTTTTACTGCATATGATAATTCATACTCAGAGAGTAGAACTGAAATGAACATTTATTACAAGATGATTAGTTAAAACATTTCAAAAGCACCTGCAGACTATTTTTCTAGTCATGCATTTCATAATTGAGGATTTCTCAAATCTTTCCCCATCTTTTTCTCATTAACTCAAGGTCTCGTCACACCCCTAGTATTGATCATTGACCCTCTTGCCTCTGTTGAGAATGTTCTGGAACACCAGCTGTGGAGTCTCGTCGTTGAAGGGCGGGACTCCTGTGAGGAACTCGAACAGACAGACACCTAACGCCCACCAATCCACCATGAAATCTGTTGAGAACAACAAAACCCATTTAGACACAGTGCTTTATTGCTGCAAACATGCAAAATGTGTTAGAAATGTGACCACTATTATACAGCGGTGACAGCAGGGGTCATAAGTTGATTTTTTTAGAGGGGACAGGAAACAGCAGAACACAAAACTCAGGTATCATGATAGGTTACATTACAAAACTGAATAACAGTCAGTCATCAAATGCTCAAATTTTTTTTTAGGAGTCTGAAATGAGGATGTTTAATGTTTTTAAGACATATATACCTTCAACGCTGCTAAACTTAAAGCCTAAAAGGTGAAGTTTCTGTGCCAGCAGCAGCACCAAACAGACTATTTTAAGAAAAACAAATGCTGGGTGGTTGCCAGAGTGTTGCTATGCAGTTGCTAGGGTGTTCTGGGTGGTCAAAAAGACCATGCAGACTCTGGACTAATATGAAACTTTCTAAATGTGTCGAGCGCTGTTGAAAGGCTATACGTTTGGCTGTACACATACACCAAGTTTCCCAAATCATCCCTCAGTCTTCCATTGCTCAGCCAAACAGGTAGTCCTGCCCCAAACTCACACCCTGAGAAGTTGACATATCGGTCCGCACCACAAAGTTAGCGTTCACACAAATGACTTTTACTTGACTACACAATAAAATTGAATGCCAGAAAATATTTTAACATTGAATTTATTTGTTTTTTTAGTAAAATGCCCCAGAATTCCCAAGCACCGTCATAACATCCCAACAGAGTTGAGACAGACAGCATTACTGAAGCATTAAGGGTGATGAATCAAGGAGCCGCCAATCACAAAAGCTGCGACCCATAATGGAATTAGTCAGCCACATCCTTATCTAATGCAATAAAGGTAAGCTGCCCACACATGCACCAACATCTCCATGGCTCAGAATCTGAACCGAATACTTTTTAGCATACTTACCATAACATACAGACCCTGAAACTAAAACATAACATCTGTTAATGAAACAAAGTACAAGATTTGTTGCCACTTTATATGTATATGTACTATGTAACAAAAAATGAATTGTTAGGTACAACGTTCTTATTCTGTTTATGTTGTATTGCAAAGCAATTTTGCTTTGACATGAGATACGGCTATTGGTTAGGGACATGTTTGGTGACATTGTTTAAGGGTAGGTTAAGGGTCAACAGTGTAAATTACAAACGTAATTGCATGCAATTTTTTCTTTTAAAATTAACTATATAAAATGTACTAAGCAAGTGCACTGTATCAAATGCTTAATTTAAAGACATGCGTTCCACATATTGTATCGGTATTTCATCATTATATGGGCCGTTGGACACCCTGCTCTCTCAGCCACTGCAAAATCCATAATGGTTGAAAATTATCATTTAAAGGGGTCATGAACTACATTATTTAATTATTTTATAATGTTTCCTGGGGTGCACTTATAATGCTAGTATGATTTCTACATCAAAAATTGTCATAATTTAGAAATGCATTTTTCCTACTCTGTTTTTATCCTCTGGTTTGAACGCTCTGTTTTAAGGGGCGTGTCTACTGTGAGACTTCAGTGTAAACGCCCACTGCTGTGATTGGCTGACATCTTTGCATATGGAAATAGCTAAGTATTACATGTGGAACTCTTGAAAACTTTTAGCACATTTTTACTATTACAGTTCTCGAGGATTACTAATCGTGAAAAGTGTTGATTATAGCATTATATTTAGATTGTGGCATGAAAGGTTGCAGTGATGAGCGTGTAGATGATCATAGATATGTTGAGTGCATGAAAGCAGTGATCTCGTCACTGTAACTCAATTTCTGCACACTAACGAATGCTTTCATCATAACTAACAGTGCAAACACAATGTAAATAAGAGATTAGTTAATTCTAAAGTGAGTTTTGGCGAGAGTCCAGAACACTGTTTGATTGACAGCTCCAGCGACTGTTAAGGGAGCGTTCTTTGATCGCTTTCTATATATAATTTAATCTCAGTTTAAATAACAGATTATTTTCATCCTACTAAGTGAAATAATGTGAAGTTGACCGTTTAGTCACTGGTTTGATTAACAATAAAACGATTTTGAGACAAAAACATCTGACTGTACGTGAATCATTACATATCAGAAATCACTGGTCACTGGTGATTTTGGTCAGACAAGTACTCATAAACATACATATCAAACAATCTGTAACAAAGCAATAGTGACACTGTAGTCACATAATTGTATTGCGCTGTTCCTGTCGGATCCAATATAGAAGGCACAGCATCGTTTTTTTTAATTCCAGGCTCTCTGCAAATCCAATGCAGCTTCTGTGTTTTTCCTACAGACTGTATAAAACAATGGACGTAGTGTCTGTGATGCCACCCATAGGTTTCTGAAGAGCATTCTTGAAGCCCAAAGTGGGCGGAGCTGGCCGTCGCCATCTTGGCGCTTGATATTTCCATATCCTGGCACTGCACAACATTTTGCACTCTTCAAAAGGCAAGTTTATCGCTTAGTTGCTCAATCCAGTGTTAGCATCACATCTGTTATTTACCTACAACTACTTGTCATGCGAGAATCAGTGGGCAGGGCTACACTGGTAACGACGTAGAAATAGGCGTTGATCTTCTTCTGAAGAGGCGGTCTTTCAACTCTCTATGATGTAATGAAGCACATTCCACAAGTCGTAATCTGGACTTGGTTACAAAATAAAAACTGTTTTTGGACTAATAAGGTTTCAGTTCTGAAACTAACAAGATATTCTTGTAGTAAGGTGACCTGTTATACAGTCCCTCCAGAAAAACGCGATTATGCGATCGCCTGATTTAATGCATAATCAGCCAAAGTCTGCATATTTATGCGGGGTCGCATTTTTTGAAATACGCTACACTTTCGCCGCATAAATTGCCGATTTCAGCAAGCAAAATATGCGGGGCTAGCATGATTTCATAATCCCTGTATTTTCGTTGCAAAAAAGTCACATATATCTTAGCAGAAAGTTGAACAATGTTGCATTTACTTCACACAAGTAAAGTGCTGTTATTTCCCCCCTATGAAGTACCTTATGAAGTGACGTAATTACGCGACGTGAACATCATCTGCAAACCCTGTGGTGAAACCAGTGATACCATGATGAAGCACGCAAATCATTCTCATTTGCCAACAAAAATAAGCGCAAAAGACCGCGCGAAGCAGTTTCCTGGGGTGTTTCATGACAGTGGGGGCAAATTATTTTGCACTCCGTGCAACTGCGTGTTGGACCACAGACGGAAGTTTGAGCCATGTGTTAATTAAGGTCTGAAATAAAACAGAATGAGAACTTAAAAATTCTGTGTAATAAGAAATGACTCTTTACATTAAAGGTAGTAGCCTAGTGAGAACAGGGTGTTGGGGGAAATCACCTTTTTTTCTCTTTTTCATCAAACTGCAGTTTTTGCAAGTTCCCGCAATTTCAGCGCATAAAATTGCAAAAATATCCTGCATATTCCATCGCATTTTTTAAGAAAACGTGCCGCAAAAATCAAGGATTTTTGCCCAAAACAATCACAAAAAAAATCCGCGTTTTTCTGGAGGGACTGGTTATATGTCAAAAGCTCAAGTAAAATTTGATTTCTCAATTCATGACCCCTTTAAAAGGAACACTCCACATTTTTTGAAAATAGGCTCATTTTCCAACTCCCCTAGAGTTAAACAGTTTAGTTTTACCGTTTTTGACTCCATTCAGCTGATCTCCGGGTCTGGCGGTACCACTTTTAGCATAGCTTAGCATAGTTCATTGAATCTGATTAGACCGTTAGCATCTCGCTCAAAAATGACCAAAGAGTTTCGATATTTTTCCTATTTAAAACTTGACTCTTCTGTAGTTACATCGTGTACTAAGACCAATGGAAAATGAAAAGTTGTGATTTTCTAAGCTGATATGGCTAGGAAGAATAGAATAGAGAATAGAACTTAGAATAGAGTTTAAAATTTTACTCATTGTTTTTAAGGCTTTAAATGGACTAGCTCCTTCCTATCTTAGACCTTTTTATTACTAACACTCCAGCTAGACAGCTAAGACCATCCAATCAGAATCTCTTACTGGTCCCTAGATCTAGGCTGAAGATAAAAGGTGCCGGGCTTTTGCCATAGCCGGCCCTAAGCTGTCTCTCTATTAGATTAATCTCTCCAAAATCGCTTTTCAAAGCAAAATTAAAGAGAAGGCATATAATCAATGAGTTCAAATGAGCTTTGCCTAACCATTAATTGTTGTATTTGTGTCTTATTTGTCTTATTGTCACTTTATTTTGTTTTTTTTTCTGTTTTTGCTTTTTATTGATATTGTTCAGCACAATGGTCAACCAATGTTGATTTATTGTGCTTTATAAAAAAAAAAAAAAAAAAAAAAAAAAAAAAAAAAAATCGAAATTTTTCATTTTCCGTTGGTCTTAGTACACAATATAACTACAGAAGAGTCAAGTTTTAAATAGGAAAAAAAATCTCAAAACTCTGGTCATTTTTGAGCAAGATGCTAACGGTCTAATCAGATTCAATGAACTATGCTAAGCTATGCTAAAAGTGGTACCGCCAGACCCGGAGATTGGCTGAATGGATTCAAAAACAGTAAAACTCAACTGTTTAACTCTAGGGGAGTTGGAAAATGAGCCTATTTTCAAAAAAAGTGGAGTGTTCCTTTAACAACTAATATTTGAGGCACATATCAGCACAAAATAAACACACCATTAAAAAACTCTTACCATGAGGTTTGCCTAATAAAAGTTCCGGTGCCAAGTAGTCAGGAGTTCCCAAAATAGGAGCCCCTTCTACACGTTCCGGACCTCTACGGACACTTTTTGGTGTCCTGTAGGGAGTGTGAGACACAACCATCTGCTGTGGAGTCTAGAAAAGAAAAAGAAAATATGACTAGTCCACTAAAACAATTTCAATCCCAATTCAAATCCATTTTCTTCAGTTCTGTTCGAGTTCCAAAAGCCTCCTCACCTGGTAAAGTGAGCCGCTCAGACTGGGTCTTTTCTTCTGAACCGGAGTCACTACAGACTGGGCGTTGAGGAAGGAGGTTGACGCAGACATCTCCATGGTATCCAAAGAGGCTAGGCTGAGATGTGACGTACAAGACCGGTTTATGGAGCTGCAGTAGCTCCTGAACACAACCACGTTCTTGGGTTTGAGGAAGCCAGGTGATTTGATGATAGAGTCAGACAGCCCGTGAGGACGGTCAAGAAGGGAACGCTCAGATTGCTTTGAGCTGCTTTGATTTGGTGTAGCTATTGTGGGCCGAGCAATCTCGTTTTCATCCAGCTCCTCGAAAGAGGACGACAAAGCCTCATGTTTGAAGTCCGTCGATTTTTGTGGCGTGTTAACAACCAGTGACATCTCATGGCCAGAGCCGTCCAAGTCTAAACTAAGGCTTCTTCTGATATTTCGGTCATCGCCAGGTGAGGTCGGGGAGCTCAAGTTGGTCTCTGCTTTAAGCAAAGCCATCCCCTCACCTTGATCTTCCAGATCACAGAAGAGATTTTTGGCCACAGCTATGGGACTAGATTGCTTTGGACCCATTCTCTCACCGAACGGTGCAGTTTTAACATCATCAAGCCCCACAATTGAGAAAATTCCTGTCAAGCCTGTGTGGGCCGTTGAGTTTCCCTCAGGAATATGGAAGGACCTTTTGTACATTGCGTCGTTTTTCTTGCAATGTCTCTCAGCCTGCTCTGGGCTTTTCTCTACTTCTTCAAACGCTCTCTTTACTGAGGTTTTGGGCTCTTCTGTCGGCTCTGGTTTCTTGAGACCGTTCCCAACTGACTGATGGGGAACGGTCTTACCCAGTGGAGTGACACAGTGGTCTGATGCACTGAACTGGAGCCTCTTTGCAGAAATATCTGCTTTAATATTTCTGCTATTGTCCCTTTGGTTATTGAGCGAAGTCAAAACACCGCTGTGATCCTGAGCTCGTGCTGGAAACATCTTCCTCCTTTCCACAGGTGTCAAGGGAAGGTTTCTTGACATTCTTTTGCCCACTTCTCTTCCGTTTACCTGAGGAAGGTTCTCGCCATCTTGTAAATTCTAGAATTGCATGATATTGTAAGGTTTATTTATTTAATATATACACTACTGTTTAAAAATTTGGGTTCTATATGTTTTTCCTCTCTTTTTTTTAAAGAAATTAATACTTTTATTTAGGGATGCACAATATCGGTATCGGCCGATATATAATAATTTTTAATGTTATCGTTATCAGCCCGATAAGAAAATTTGGCAGAGATATTAAAGATGATAAATAATGGATTATTTCAGATACACACTTTCCGCCATTATGGTTTTGAATTGCTTTAAATATGATTTAAATCACTTCAAAAAAGAAAATAAAGAATTATCTGTTATCGGCCAAAATGTTCAATATTCAATTTTCAGAAATGACACATTAAATTGATCAAAAGTGACAGAGAAGACATTTATAATTTTACATGGAATTTCTCTTTCAAATAATGCTGTTCTTTTGAACTGAACAATTGTTATCATGGTTTTCAAGATTGATAATAATTGTATATTAATAATAATAAATGTTTTGTGAGCACCAAATCAGCATATTAGAATGATTTCTGAAGGATCATGTGACACTGGACTAATGACTGCTGAAAATTCAGCGTTGCCATCACAGGAATAACTTTTTATATTTTCAAATAGTAGAATTATTTTCAATTATTTCAATATTAATATTTCATATATCTGTTATTACTGTAGTTTTGATTAAATAAATGCAACCTTGGCGCACATAACACTCTTCTTTTAAAAATAATTTGTGTTAATAATTTAATTTGTGTTTTTTGGTAATTACACATTTATTTGGATTTTATCATTTGATAAATAATTAATTTATCAAATGATAAAATCCAAATAAATGTGTAATTACACTTTATGTTAATGTGTTTTAATTACATACATTTAAATTCTGAGTAATATTAAGTAACTACATGTACTTACTATAGAATTAGGATTAGGGATTGGTTTAAGGTTAGTTGCATGTAATTATGCATAATTTAGTTATTACAATAGTAACTTATTTGCCCATTTGTAACTTTGTCTAAACATAATTCAGAAAAGGACAAGAAATATTTGCATTATAACATACAATATGATATATAATCTAAAATATATTAAAATATATAAAATAATTAGAATATTGTAATAATTTAAAAATTAGGAAGACTTTGTTGTTTCTCAAATGGCCATAACTGCACATTTTTTGTACTTTTTGTGATAATACAATAATTTAAGATTAGATTTATTTGCACATTCACAATACATTGGTATTTTTTAATTGTATTGGTATTGTTCTTATGTTGAATATTTAATTGTGCTGCTCATTTCTCCTATTTTTAACTTCGATTATCTTTTTCATCAAGTGCTCATTTGAATTTCATAATGCTGTTAAATGTAATATTTAGCAAATCTCAAAATGAATATCCATTTTTCATACTGTACATTATAATATTGTGAAATCTAAATTCACTTAAATGACTGTTTATAGTTTTTAGTGTCATTTATGCAGTCAATATAGTTTTGCTCTATGAACCAAACGCCCTTCCCAAAACAGAGATGCAGAAACAAACCTGCTCATCTTCCCACATCGGGCTGACGCAGTCTTCAGAATCAGTAGTGGATGGTAAATAGCATGAGTTGGTGCTTCCAGCACTCTCAAATCTCTTCCTCGATTTCATCAGCCTTGGTGTCAAACTCCTAGCCAGCAGGCCGGGACTGAACACACTGTTGGATCCTACAGAATAATCACATATTAGGCTTCACATTATTCATTTACAGCAAAAACAACTGACAAACGTCATTCTAAATAACACTAATGACAGACTGCAGATGAACATTAAACATTACCTAAAGCTCGACTTGTGCGCACTGGGGAATTGAGGTACTCGACTCGTCTCTTCAGCAGAGGTGAACACAGGGAAGTATTCCTCTGCTTGAGTTTCCCACAGGACATGGGACTGCCCAACACTGTGCTGCTGTGACGCTTGCCCTCTGCCACTGGGGTATTCTGCCATTTCAAGATGAAATAGGATGTATTATACAAGCCATTTCAAACATGTTGTAGATTTAAATATATAGCAGGGCTCAACAACAAGGATCATCAATGACCCGGGCCAGTTAAAGGGGACTCTTTCACAAGATGCAATGGTGTCTCCAGAATGTGTGTGAAGTTTCAGCTCAAAATCCCCCACAGATCATTTATTATAGCTTGTCAAATTTGCCCCTATGTGGGTGTGAGCAAGAACACGCAGTTTTTGTGTGTGTCCCTTTAAATGCAAATGAGCTGCTGCTCCCGTCCCCTTTCCAGAAGTGGGCGGAGCTTTAACAGCTCAACAACAACAAAGCTGGAGAATCTCACGCAGCCAAAATGACGAAAGTGTTCAGCCTTACATTGTTCAAACCGGAGTCGACACTGATGGAGAGACTCAGGAAGAAGTTACAACTTTTAGAATGAAACTGGACGTTTCTGAACGGTTAGATGAAGATCACAGATATTTAGCTGCTTTATTGGTGGAATCAGTCTTTTGAAGGGCTGCACATTCTTTATATTTAGTTTGCGCTACTTTTTTTTGTAACATACACATGCAGATGGATGTCCGTGGCTGTTGCATCTCACTGCTATTTACAATATCTTGTGGTGTGAACGATGCATTTAGACAGCGTGAAGTTTTAAAAGTGTACCAAGACTCCTGCGCTCTGTGACGCTCCATCTATCTGTTTTTAAACAAGCGCACATTCTGTGTGAACAGGGTCCGGTGAACCCTAATCATACAGGGCTTCCTTCAAACTAGTGTTGTCAAAAGTACCGGTACTTCGGTACCAAGTCGGTACTGAAATTTTGAAAATGTGACGATACCAGCATTTCTGTAGTACCGGTAGTACCGAGAATCCGGGTATATTCGGTACCCACTGATAGGTCTGTGGCAGTATTTACTTGAATATGACACGAGTGAAGCACAAAGCTTTTTGAATACAAAACAAATAATAAGTTAGCAATTAAATGTGAAATCGCAGCCATGGAAACATTTTGGTTCATGCCGAATGAGAGAGGTACGTGAGTCCGTGCATTTATTTGTATTCTGTTTTGTGAATCGCGATCTGGTCACCTGATTATCAGAGAATATATAACAATATTCCATTAGTTATTCCACTGAACATGGAATCTCTGTTTATTTTCCCAAATCTTCACTCACGCAGTGGATTAAACGTTTCTTTCGTTCGTTCGCATCGAGGCCTATTAGGCTATTCGCATTCTTTACAGTGGTAAAGTAGAAAAAAAAACACTGTAGGACAGAAACCTTTTTTCTTGCACGTCAATAATTTATATTTAACACAGGTTGTGTGCGTTATTAGACTTTATAAGGCGCGTCAAGTTTATTTGTCTATAGTGCGTTTCACACACGCCGGTGAATTTTAGTTTCGTTTTCTCTGACAGCGCAAAATCAAACATAGCCTGAATGTCTTGCTCCTGCAGAGGATAAAACTCGGTTTTCAGACCTTTTACAACAAGTGTCAGTTGCTCGTAACATCAGGAGATAACATGAAGATATTATTAAAGAGAAATTGTCTCTTTCCTGCTCGTGTCATGACGCATCTTTGTGTGGAAATAAAAAAAAAAAAAGTAACTTTTTTTATTATTTAGGTTACCATAATTTACCGATATTTATTTCATAGTTTTATAGGCTGTAGTGTGTCGTTTCACTGATGGAATCGCTAAAATAAACACGCACGTCTGTTACCCCTGCTGAAAAACCCAGCATATGCTGGTAAGGTAGGTTTTGAAGCTGGTATGCTGGTTTGAGCTGATTTATGCTGGTCCAGGACCAGCTTAGGACCAGCATGGACCAGTTTAGGACCAGCATAAACCAGCTCAAAAGACCTAAGCCTTTAAAATGACTAAAAATATATATAAAAAGAATGATGAAATAATATTTGGTTCAAATAAAGTATCAAAAGTAATCATATGGTTTTTTAAAAAAAAATCATCAAATTCCTGAAGAGGGCGCCAAAGACCGAGTGTCATTTAAATCCTTAACGCAGATTAAATCCTTGTTTAATATTGGCTAAACGCCATTTAATACAAATGTTTACTTTACTGACACTCAACTGACAGAATGCACTATAGCACAATACTATGTTATTTTATGTTATGTTATCTTCAAAAGCAGATCATGGAGACATTTTAATTGTCCATGATCAAACATCATGATATCGCACATCCCTAAGTGTAAGCAAATACTCTTTAGGAGAAGCAGTCAAGCAGCACAAGATGGCCGTTTCTTCAAAGCTGGATTTACTAGGTGGAAAAGCTATTAAAAAAAAACCCTTATTGTTGAGCCATATGATATACAAATAATATGAATCTGCAAATCTACTCACGAGACCAAGAGAGCTTATCAGCGACAGAACTTGACCAGGTGTTCTGAAATAATCCTTTTTAGGTTTCACTAAAGAAGGTGTGGTTAAAATGTCCATCAGGTTGAGCTCTGGATGGTGGGAAAGGAAAACTGTGTTAATATCACAATAATATTTTAGCATTTTGGATGTTTAGAAAAAAAAAAACATACCCCTGTCAAGTTTAACCTTGGAGAGCCCAAAGTCTGTGAGCTTAATGTGACCCTCATTGGAGATGAGCATGTTGTCTGGTTTCAAGTCCCTGAATCAAATGACAAAAAAAGTCAGTCAGTCAAACAAAACACTAAAAATGACACAATTTCAATAAGTTTCAGAAATACCTGTGAATGATGCTGTGTCTGTGTAGGTAATCGAGAGCGAGCGCGACCTCCGAGATGTATTTCAGAGACATGTCCTCATCGAAGTACCCATAAATATGAAGAAGTGATTTCACATCTCCTCCAATCAGATACTCCATCACCTGTCAAAGTACCAAACATGCATGAACCAGCTAAAGCTTCACATTAATGCTGAGGTGAACTCATAAAACATGTACAGGTACATGAAGCCTGTTTTAGACATTATTTTTTTATTACTATTCAACATTTTCCACCTCAGTTCTCATCAGATTCACCCTTGTACGTACCAGATAGACTTTAGTTGCGGTCTGAAGAGAGTAAAACAGGTGCACAATGAAAGGACTCTTACTGAGAGCCAGAGCGTCTCTCTCAGCTTTCATCTGATCAGTCATGTTCTTATCCACCATGTCTGCTTTCTTCACCACCTGCCAGACAAAAACAGCGTTTCCTTAATCAATGCTAACAACTTCAAAACGGTGAAGACAAATAATAAAAAAAAACTTATAATAGATATTACCATATTTACGGAAGAGGATTAGGGCCAATAATAAAAAATAAAACCGTCTAGACATTAAAGTCATTATAATGCGAGATTAAACTCGTTAAATTTCGAGAAAAAAAATCCAAAATAAAATGTTGACAATAAACTCATTAAATTTTGAGAAAGTCATGTTTCGAGAAAAACTTGTTAAATTTTGAGAAAAAAAAAAGACGAAATAAAGTGTTGAGAATAAACTCACTAAATTGAGAATAAAGTTGTTTAAAAAAAAAAACTCGTTAAATTTCGAGGAAAAAATGTAATGAAATGTTGAGAATAAACTCACTAAATTGAGAATGAAGTTAAAAAAAAACTAGTTAAATTGAGAAAAAAATCAAATTAAAATGTTGAGAATAAACTCACTAAATTGAGAATAAAGTCGTTGTTTTAAAAAAACCCCGTTATATTGAGAAAAAGGTTGAAATTAAATGTTGAGAATAAACTCACTAAATTGAGAACGAAATTGTTTAAAAAAAAAAAAAGTGTTAAATTTCGAGAAAAAAAAATCCAAAATTAAATGTTGAGAATAAACTCACTAAATTGAGAACGAAGTTGTTTTAAAAAAAAAAACGTGTTAAATTTCGAGAAAAAAAATCCAAAATTAAATGTTGAGAATAAACTCACTAAATTGAGAATGAAGTTTAAAAAAACTAGTTAAATTGAGAAAAAAATCAAATTAAATGTTGAGAATAAACTCACTAAATTGAGAATGAAGTTGTTTAAAAAAAAAAAACTCGTTAAATTTCGAGAAAAAAAATCCAAAATTAAATGTTGAGAATAAACTCACTAAATTGAGAATAAAGTCGTTGTGTTTTGAGGGGGGAAAAAAATTAAAGAAACATAACGACTTAATTCTCAAAATTTAATGAGTTTATTCTCCACATTTTATTTTAACTTCTCAATTTAACATTTTTTTTAAACAACGACTTTATTCTCAATTTAGTAAGTTTATTCTCAAAATTTTATTTTGACTTCTCAAAATTGAACGACTTTTTTCTCAAAACAACTTTATTCTCAAAATTTAATGTTTTTTCTCAAAACATAACGACTTTTTTCTCAAAATTTAACGAGTTTTTTTCATGAAACAACTACTTTATTCTCGAAATTTAGTGAGTTTATTCTCAACTTTTTTCCCCTCAAAATTTAACGTTTTTCTCAAAACATCTTAAAATTTAAGAGTTTCTCCTCAATTTAATTTTTTTTTTTTAAACACAACTTTATTCTTAAAATTTAAAGAGTTTTTCTCAACATTTTGACTTTTTTCTCAAAATTTCATGATTGTATTTGCAACATTTTATTTAGACTTTGGCCCTAATCCTCTTCCATACAATATTCCCGCAGTTGATTGATTACATTTTTGAAACATTTTAATGACATATTAAAGTTAAAGTTACCAATTATTGTTTTTTTTTATGGAACATTGCAGTATTTATTATAAATGATTTATCCGTGCACATCATAATTATTATTTTTTTTTAATTCATGTGCCCTCATAATCTTGAATCAGAATATCTTCTCTCTCCTGCAGCATCTCTTCTCTTCTCTGATGATGAGGGCGGGGCAACCTGTCACTCACATGAGATCCACCAATAGCAAACCACAACCATCCAATCAGTTCCCCACAGACAAAATCAAGCCCCGCCCTACATTTGTTCTTGCTCGAGAAACTGTTTTAGTTGGATACACATAGAGCTGCACGATAAAGTATCAAAATCGGTTTGAATTAACGTTCGAAGACAAATATATTTTTAACAGTCCCTTGTCGCCATCTGATGGCGTAACGATGTAATTGATACAATCGTTATTTGAAGTGCCATGTTACTGTTTGCCTGTAGTGTCTTGCCAGTTGCATTTAAAAAATGACATGACAAACAATAATAAATATAAAGTAATAAACTTATTTACCTGTTCAAAGCAAATTTAGGAATCACTTCAAATGAGTAAATATACATTTTAATTTTGACAAATGATCGAATATAATAAAATGCTCATAGTAATCATGAATTAAAATGGTAACAGCACATTTGTAAATATGTATTGTTATAATAAATAACGAAATATCTATATACCTTGATCGCATAGAGTTTGGAGTTGCATTTCTTTCTGGCGAGATAAACCTTCCCAAAGGCTCCTCGACTGATGGGTTTGACCAGCACAAAGTCCTCGATGGAGGGAGCTTTGACTGCGCTGTGCGAGCCTTCAGAATGAGCTTCCATCGCGGCGAACATCAGTTTAATCCAGAGACAGACGCCTCATTCAGAGACTTTATGGTGATTATTGTGTTGAAAATCAAACACACATCACCATAAAAGCTTTTAAACGCCACATACATTCGAACTGTATTAGTTTGAACAGGACAGAGTTCAGTCCACCGCCTCCATTCTCACTGTTGACAAGCGGGACGAGTTTGTTTTGAAATTTGAAATGTGCCACATAAATTTGGGTCCTAAAACGCGGTGGTTTAGCCGCCCAAAAGTGTTGAAAAATAAATAGTCGACTGGAAAACAGGAATGTTTGTGTTTAATCGCGATTGTATAAAATCTGACATTAACTGTATAAATGTTATACTTTTATTTGATCCTTACACCAGTAAATAACTGTTAAATTTCCGCAAAACGAGTCAGGCAAAGATTTTGGCTACTCTTTAACAGAGCAGAAGAACGGAAGAAGAGAATGCGCCCTCTGCTGGACAGAGTGACATAATAAAAGCCTGTTTTAAAGAAATCTTTAAAAAAGTTTTTATTGTTGGGGACGTTTATATACAAAAAAATATAATCTTTTAAATTCCAGAGATTTTGGGAACTGGCCCACAAACTGAAAGTACAACCGACAAACTCAATAATAAACACTGATTGGTCCATCTTCAACAGCGCTGAGAAAAGTAACAGTTTCTATGTGACTTTAATTTATAACTTATGAGCTGGTTATTATATCTAATTGCATCTTTTTTTTTTAAATCTTATATGTTGCTATGGAATAAATGTATGAAAGAAAGAAAAGAGCAATCATAATTCCATATACAAATATTACAATGACGTAATATCGGTCATTATTTTCAATATTTTGTTGACTGAAGGTTGTTCTAGAGACTCTTTGAAAGCTTTAAAAGTTTGTGAACTTTACAAATTTATGTAAAGTTCACAAACTTTGTTTTTATTTTTATTTTATTTTTATTTATTTTTTTGTTTTGTTTTTATGCATAATTGTATAATGTTAAATATCTGCATTCTGAACGAAAGTGTGTGTATAATGTTAATGTTTATTAGAGGTGAATAGTGGAATATTTCTAAATAAATATACATAAACTTCAATTTTACACTTCTTACATTTTATGAACTTTAAAACATATTATACCCGATTGGATTCGATTTTTATGGATGCGCAACTACTATAAAAACTAATCTTAAAGGACATGTTAAAAGATCTGACTTGACAAACCGTAATTAATGTAAATAATAAATAATTAGAATATATTTTACCATTAAAAGCCACGGGGTGCACTGTAATCATCTCAAAATCTCATGGTACTACATGGCTAATCGTACGAAGTCATACAACGAATTTTTTTGCTAAATCGTATGTATTTTACGAGTTGCCAAATTTGTATGAATTCGTACGAATGACCTACCCCTAACCCCGCCCCTAAACCTACACCTCACTGGGGTTTAGACGAATCGTATGCATTCATATGAGTGACGTCGTATGCAGTGTTGTCATCTGCTTTCAATTGAAAGTAGTTTAAACTGTAGGCATGTGACGTATCAAATTTTTCGAACGGTATACGGTATTATCACGATATTGAAATAAGTTGTAAAAAAAGTGTTGTCACAGTATCACTGTGACTTTTCTTATGACAAAAAGAACTCCGAACATTTAAATACAATAATGCAATACACAAATTATAAAGTAAAATGTTTCAAACAGATTAAAGTGTAAAAGAATTAAAAAGAACAACAGGCAATACTATATAAGGTCTCATTA
This sequence comes from Megalobrama amblycephala, assembly GCF_018812025.1. Lineage (NCBI taxonomy): Eukaryota > Metazoa > Chordata > Actinopteri > Cypriniformes > Xenocyprididae > Megalobrama > Megalobrama amblycephala. Next base: position 32,048,472 of record NC_063065.1, read on the forward strand.
TTTAACGTTAGTTAATGCATTAACTTAGATTAAGAATGAGCAATAGCTGCATTTGTTACAGAAGGTTTTTTTTTGTGTTAATATTAGTAAAAAATTACAGCTGTTTTGTTTATGGGTTTTCTGGGGTAACCGCTGCATTTCTGCTGTTCCATCAGCGCCCTCTGCTGTCAGAGAGTGAACGTGCACTTTCATTCAGCGCGTGCATCTCTTTCACTCGTTCTGTCATGTGCTTCTCGTGCATGTTGAGTTTGTTTACATAGTGCGCGTGTCCCTTTGACGCCGCATACAGCGGTGTTGTGGATTTTATACGGCTGATAGATAAAGCATTCTTAAAATGTAATATAAAAATCTGAATAATTCATAATAAATAATTATTCATGGTATTTTGCGGTGCCCACGGTAACAATATCATGTAGGCCTATATTCATTATCGTGATATATCGTATTACCGAATATTGGTAATGGCTATTAAACTGTTAACATAATGGCAAATTCATTGATCTATATAAATATGAACATAGATCAGTGGGCAAAATAAGAATCTAGATAAGGTTTGTCCAAGAATTTGCTAGATTTGTTCCTAAACTTTTGAAAAAAGTCTCAAAAGGGGCGGGGAAGTCACTAAATCAATTGACAAAATTGCTAAATTGGCAACTGGTCGTACGAGTGAGGTCGTACGAATTAGCCGTGAAATAGCATTGCATGGATCATAAGCATCGATTACTTAATTACAATTAATTACAATCACAATTAAAACGGCTGTCCGTAACTTTTGTTTTGTGTTCAAAATTTACAAAAATTATATAATGAGCAAATACATCATGAATCCATTTTCCCAAACCGTGTTTTTGTCTTCTTCTGAATCACTACGGTACACCTATAATAAGTGTTAATATTCGGACTATTTTAGACTGGTTCGGGTCGTACCGATGCGGAGGATCACAGTACCTGCGTGACTCATCATAGACAGAGAGAAGAAGCTCCGGCTACAATGTTCTTCCGCAAGACGCATGCAGTTCCTTTTATTAACCGCTAGATGGAGCGCCAAATTAATGATAGATTAATGGATATGTGGATAACTGAACTGAAAAGTAAAGATTGGTACTCCTGTGTTACTTGAAATAACAATTAAAAAAAATGTATTGATTCATTTTATTTTATTTTTTAAATCAGACTTCTTTTCAGAGTAGGGGCAAATTACTCTCTCTCTCTCTCTCTCTCTCTCTCTCTCTCTCTCTGCCCCGTGCATGTCTTTGATCACAGGTTTGGAAAAAGGCAGCTGTCGTGCTGCTCCCTCCTACAGAGCAGAACAAACGCTATATTCATCTGCCTCAGAAACTCCCCCGAGCAACTTCAGGACAGACGGAGCACAATAACATCATTAATGCAGCTGGACGCAGAAACACACCGTCTGATCTGATCCACTGTCAGTTCTCACAATGTGGAAGATCTGCGGTGTCCTGATCGCCTGGGCTCTGCTGCTCATCCTGCATGTGCGCGCTCAGTCTCAGAGCAGGTAAGTTTCTTCAGTCCTCATGCACGCGCACGGAACGCTCATGTATGATCACAGCGGATCTCACATGCGACAGCGTCGCGCGCTCATGTCAAAGTTTTGTGATCAAAGATCAGGCTGTGTTGCAGAATTGAATGCTGCATCGATGCAGGTGTTTATTGTTCTTTCTCTTGTCTAGACAGACCTTCACGTGTGGTGGGAATATCACAGGAGAGTCGGGTGTTATCGGTAGTCAGGGTTATCCGGGCGTCTATCCGCCGAATACCAAATGTGTGTGGAGAATTACTGTAAGTAACTGATTTATTATAATTACATGCGTCTTAACCACATTTGCATTTCCTGAAGGAAATATCAGTGCCCTGCAGCTAAAGAATCGTTTTACATTTTAATGTAATAAAGTTTTTTAGGCTCTGGTACTGTGAAGATTAAATACTGCAGTGAAAATATAACAGTTGCCATGTAAAGGGGGCTATGGTTAAAACACCAATCAGAATTTACTAAAGCAGAATTATTAACCAATCAGAATTTATCATGGAAATATAGTGACAAAACCAAGGTAGGTTCGATTTTGAATGGCGAACACTCTTCTTGCCTCTGAATATCATACTTTCCTACTTGTTTAAAAAAGCTGGCCGGATTCACGATTCGAGTTATAAAGTCAGAATTCCGAGAAATAAAGTCAGAATTGCGAGATATAAAGTCAGAATTGTGTGATATAAAGTCAGAATTGCGAGATATAAAGTCAGAATTGCGAGTTATAAAGTCAGAATTGCGAGACATAAAGTCCGAATTGCGAGATATAAAGTCAGAATTGCGTGATATAAAGTCAGAATTGCGAGATACAAAGTCAGAATTGCGAGACATAAAGTCCGAATTGCGAGACATAAAGTCCGAATTGCGAGATATAAAGTCAGAATTGTGTGATATAAAGTCAGAATTGCGAGATATAAAGTCAGAATTGCGAGATATAAAGTCAGATTTGCGTGATATAAAGTCAGAATTGCGAGATATAAAGTCAGATTTGCGTGATATAAAGTCAGAATTGCGAGTTATAAAGTCAGAATTGCGAGACATAAAGTCCGAATTGCGAGATATAAAGTCAGAATTGTGTGATATAAAGTCCGAATTGCGAGATATAAAGTCAGAATTGTGTGATATAAAGTCAGAATTGCGAGATATAAAGTCAGAATTGTGTGATATAAAGTCCGAATTGTGAGAGATAAAGTCAGAATTGTGTGATATAAAGTCAGAATTGCGAGATATAAAGTCAGAATTGCGAGATATAAAGTCAGATTTGCGTGATATAAAGTCAGAATTGCGAGTTATAAAGTCAGAATTGCGTGATATAAAGTCAGAATTGCGAGATACAAAGTCAGAATTGCGAGACATAAAGTCCGAATTGCGAGACATAAAGTCCGAATTGCGAGATATAAAGTCCGAATTGCGTGATATAAAGTCAGAATTGCGAGATACAAAGTCCGAATTGCGAGATATAAAGTCCGAATTGCGAGATATAAAGTCCGAATTGCGAGATATAAAGTCCGAATTGCGAGATATAAAGTCAGAATTGCGAGATACAAAGTCCGAATTGCGAGATATAAAGTCCGAATTGCGAGATATAAAGTCCGAATTGCGAGATATAAAGTCAGAATTGCGAGATACAAAGTCCGAATTGCGAGATACAAAGTCCGAATTGCGAGATATAAAGTCAGAATTGCGTGATATAAAGTCAGAATTGCGAGATATAAAGTCCGAATTGCGAGATACAAAGTCCGAATTGCGAGATATAAAGTCCGAATTGCGAGATATAAAGTCCGAATTGCGAGATATAAAGTCAGAATTGTGAGATAAAAGAATTGCTTCCATACCTACCTTTAATGAGTATGTTTGAGATATAAAGTCAGAATTGCGAGATATAAAGTCAGAATTGCGAGTTCAGGATTGCAGAATTGCTGCACACATTAATAACGTTTACTTCTTTATTGAATACAGTATATTCTGTTAAAAGTTAGCAATGTTGCACATTGTTCAGTAAGTGCAAAGTTTGTATTATAGACAATCTTTTAGTCCGTTTTTCATAGTTTTAATCTTAAATCTTTGTTAGTGTTTTGGGGTGAAAAAAAGAAGATTTTTGGTATTTAAAGGTGCCCTAGAATTAAAAATTGAATTTACCTTGGCATAGTTAAATAATTAGAGTTCTGTACATGGAAATGACATACAGTGAGTCTCAAACACCATTGTTTCCTCCTTCTTATATAAATCTGATTTGTTTAAAAGACCTCCGAAGAACAGGCGAATCTCAACATAACACCTGTTGCATATGCCAGCTCATGTTCAAGGCATTACACAAGGGCAGCCAGTAACGTCTGGATCTGTGCACAGCTGAATCATCAGACTAGATAAGCAAGCAAGAACAATAGCGAAAAATGGCAGATGGAGCAATAATAACTGACATGATCCATGATATTTTTAGTGATATTTGTAAATTGTCTTTCTAAATGTTTCGTTAGCATGTTGCTAATGTACTGTTAAATGTGGTTAAAGTTACCATCGTTTCTTACTGTATTCACAGAGACAAGACTGTCGTTATTTTCATTTTTTAAACACTTGCTGTCTGTATAATTCATAAACACAACTTCATTCTTTATAAATCTCTCCAACAGTGTGTAATGTTAGCTTTAGCCACGGAGCACTATCAAACTCATTCAGAATCAAATGTAAACATCCAAATAAATACTATAATTACGCGATTAGACATGCTGCATGACGGACACTTTGTAAAGATCCATTTTGAGGGTTATATTAGCTGTGTGAACTTTGTTTATGCTGTTTAAGGCAAGCGCGATCTCCGGGGGAGGGGAGCACGAGAATTTAAAGGGGAAGCAGCCTGAATCGGCGCATATTTAATGATGCACCAAAATAGGCAGTTAAATAAATTAATAAAAAAAAATCTATGGGGTATTTTGAGCTGAAACTTCACAGACATCTTGTGAAAACACATTCTACGCACCTTTAAATACAATTCTGCATTGCATGTACTGTACTGATGATGCAATAGAAAGTCGTGGCAAGAATCAGTGTGTGGTTGTGATCTGTGTTTGGTTTGGCTGCTGGCCACATTGCATCCTTGTGGCAACACCAGACTCATTCTAACATTTTATTGCATTGCCATCATTGCATATAAGAGACTCAGTTGGTGACCTGTCTGAGTAAGAGGGTTTTTCCACTTTATTTTAAGAATCTTAATTATGGCACAGAATGATATCCATGTTGCTGCAGTAAAAAAATATAGTTGGGTCTCAAAATGACGTCTGCTTCTTGCAGGTTCCAGAGGGCAAAGTGGTCGTCCTTTCGTTTCGTTTCCTCGACTTAGAGAGTGACAACCTGTGCCGGTATGATTATGTGGATGTTTATAGTGGCCACGCCAATGGACAGCGTCTCGGCCGCTTCTGTGGGACGTTCAGGCCGGGAGCCCTCGTTTCCACAAGCAACAAGATGCTCTTACAGATGGTGTCTGATGCCAATACAGCTGGTAGTGGTTTCCTGGCTGTGTACTCTGCTGCCAACCCCAATGAACGGGGTAAGAACATCATAAAAATGTACCATGAATTTAGCAGTTAATAAGATGTTTTGCTGTGTTCAACTCAAGCCAAAGGAGTTTTATTAGATGTTTTAAAGGGTTAGTTCACCCCAAAAAGAAAATTCTGTCACACTGCAAAAAATGCTGTTCTTACTTAGAATTTTTGTCTTGTTTCTAGTCCAAATATCTAAAAATTCTTAGATCAAGAAGCATTTTCTTGACAAGTAAAAATTATTTTCTTGTTTTTAGGAAAAATAAGTCAAAATTAAGTGAGTTTTTCCTTAAAACAAGCTAAATAATCTGCCAATGGGGTAAGCAAAATAATCTTAATCCAAACTGAAAACAAGATTATATTGCTTATTTTTGGTTTGAAATAAGATTATTTTGCTTGTTTTAAGGAAAAACACACTCAATTTTGACTTATTTTTCCTGAAAACAAGAAAATAATTTTTACTTGTCAAGAAAATGCTTCTTGATTCAAGAACTTTAAGATATTTTGACTAGAAACAAGACAAAAACTCTAAGTAAGAAAAGCATTTTTTGCAGTGCATCAATTACTCACCCTCATGTTATTTCAAACCCATAAGAAACACAAATGAAGATATTTTTTAATTAAATCTGAGAGGATTCTGTCCCTCTATTGAAAGTTTATTCACCCAAAACTCATCATAACAGATCATAAAATAAATCCATATGAATCGAGCGGTTTAATCCAAGTCTTCTGAAGAGACACAATTTCTTTATATGATGAACTGACTTAATTTAGGCTTTTATTCACATGCAAACATTAATCAGCGAACGATTTATAGAGCACTTAAATATGGTAAACAGAAGCTCAACTTGCTTGACGTGTGAGAACAAATCTCATTGGTTCTCATGCATCAAGCAAGTACAATTGAGCTTCTGTTTACCATATTTGAGTGCTCTATAAATCATTCGCTGATCAATGTTTACATGTGAATAAAGGCCTAAATTCATCATTAGGGGTGTAATGGTACACAGAAGTCATTTGTGAATGTACTGTTCTTCTGCTCTTTTTCCTTGTGTGGTGGTTAGCAAACAGCATTGTATTACCGTGCGCGCCCCCTTCTGGATTGCAGTGAGGATCGCCTGTGACTGACTGCATTTGTTCATCATATAAAGTGATTGTGTCTCTTCAGAAGACTTTAATTTAACTGCTCGATTCATATGGATTTATTTTACATTTATCTCTTTATGAATGTTTTGAACCGTCAGAGGTTTGGGTGAATATACTGTAATGGAGTGACAAAAATCTCTCAGTTTTAATTAAAATATCTTCATTTGTGTTTTGAAAATGAAAAAAAAAACAAGTCTAATGGGTTTGGAATGACATGAGGGTGAGTAAATGATGACAGAACACATAGATTGTGTGTGAGAGGGCAAAAGGTCAACTTTAATGAGCAGTTAAGAGCTATTCAACATCTAACAGTTCCTAGAGAAGTCAGAGGTCAATATAATGCTGGGGAAGAGAAATGGATATTTAACACCTAATATAAACCGTTTTCGTTCAGTAAATCACTGAAAGACCATGTCGATTCTCACAAAAGGAAGAAAAACCTGGTTTTACTTTGACTAGTTAAACATAATGGGATTTTCTCAGTTGATTTAGAGCCCTCTGGAGGATCTTGAAGCTGGAGATTATTGCTGTGTATTTCATGGCATGATGTTGAATTTCTCACAGACGTTTTTCCAGTGAATCAGTGATTGGTCAGACCCCCAGAGGCCGTCTTGCTCACGCAGTAACTGTATAAGTGACGAGACGTCTGCATGGCTGGAGTAAGACAGCTGGAATGTTAATGATTTAGATTGTATCTCTGGTTTTTTTTCCCATCTAGTTGACGGACGGCTGATGGGTGATGGTAACAGCGGAAGCTTGCAGTTAGAGCTGCACGATTAAGTTCACAATCTCGATTCAAACACCCATGCAATCTTATTCCTAAATGATAACGATTCGGCTATGTCTATCAAACCTTTGACAAGTACAATCACAGCAAACGTTCAAATCTGCCGCTGAATCAGAGAGAGCCGTCATGTTTAGGTATGCACAGCTTCACAAACAGTCTCTGGTATCAGTATTTCTGTGTTACAATAATTCAAATTGATCACAGAATTACTGGAGATAAAAGTTTATAGTTCAGATATAAACACTGATGTCTGAGGTAGCGATCAAAATAGACCTTTTAAAAGTAACTTGATTCTTTAAATAAAGATTGTTTCAATGAAACTGTTACACCTGTAGGTGGAGACAAAAGACTGATCAAAAAATGTACGTCATTGAATCGTTCATTCGAGAGATTTGTTCAAAAACAATGATTCATCAAGTAATGAAACAAGTCTTTATGAGTGAGTCATTGAATCATTCATTAAAACCGATTTTTAAAAATAATAATAATTCATTCAAATTAATTAAATATTTTTAAAAAGAACATTTTGTCTGAATCTGTAGTAAATTAAATGTTATTTTGTTATTCTGTCTATTCAGAATCGTGGGAGAATCATGATCTCTATTTTGAAAAAATAAATAAATAAATCATGATTTTCAATTTATCATGAAACATGCACGTTTTGTGAGTCTTATGAAAAAGGTCACATTTCACGCTCAGTTTATAATTATATTAGTAATAATAATTAAATGTATTTTACCTTATTTAATTCAAATCTATAATCAAATTCAGTTTTATTTGAAGAAAATTAAGCGTATTTTCAGGACCACTAATATTTTCCACATTATTTTCACGACAATTAAAGGATAATTTTGCTGATTTTCAACCAGTTTTGTATTGTTACAATATAAATTCAATAATATATGTAAATGAACAATATGTACTATATTTATTTGTCAGCAAAAGTTCTGAAAGCAAAAGATAATGAAGATGATTCATTGTACATGGAGATGATTCATTTTACCCATTTCAAAAGTGTGCATTTTCAGGCCCCCAAAACACTGTTGTCATGTAAACGAATGGCAAAACGCATAGTTTTTTTAACGTTTTAATTGAAATTGTTGTTATGTAAATGCCCCCTACAATATAAACATTAATTATAGGTGTACCGTAGCGATTCCGGATAAGACAAAAAGGAAGATAGATTCATGCACTTGCTTATTATATAAATTTTGAATGTAAAAAGTTACATAGTGTACATTTAAAATTAGTTTACATTATTGAAAAAAATTTCAAACACTATTGGTTGGACAAACAGATGGCCCCGCCCCAAACTCACACCATTGGCTGACCTAGTGTTGCTGTTTCAGGCTGGTTCTGATGCTCAAACAAACTTTTCCAGAAAGTAAACCTTCAAATGACGTACTTATATTTGAATTAGCACATTAAACTGTTTTTTTGCATCTAAAAATGATTCACTTTTATACTCAAAATATTATTTCTTCATGATTTGGGATGAAATATGACATTTACGACAGGCCTAATGACATTTAATCTTTTAGTATAGCATAGCGATCCAAAAAGCATGTTTCAAATCGCACAGAGTGAGGTTTACAGTGCACTTTCATCATATTTAATTTCTGATGCAAAAGTAGGCTTAGCACCTTTTAATACAGGCACCAAAATCAATGCACACTGCTTTCGGTGGGATACAGTTCTAGAAGCAACAGCTCTGGATAAAGGCTATTGGCAGCTGTGTCGAAGGATTAAGGCAGGAACTGCACGCTGGGACCAAAAAGTCTGTAAACTCTCTTGTAATGACAAGACTGTAGGGAAGTACATTTTAGAGTCTGCCAATGATGGCGCTGTGCAATTATCTCATGCATTCCTTTTAATTAGGGGTGAACGACCTCACACTGGATGCTTGGTCTATGTTTAGCTCTCATGGAGTTTTTAACGGAGGAAACATTTCCTAAACGCCTGTCTGAATGGATGTTTACAGGAGATCAGTACTGTGGTGGGAGATTAATGAAGCCGTCAGGAACCTTCAAGACCCCTAACTGGCCAGAGAGAGACTATCCTGCTGGAGTCACATGTTCTTGGCATATAGTAGCACCGAAGAACCAGGTGGACTCTCTTATTCATTTGCATATTGCAATCTGAGTTGTTTTTAACCCTTGTGCATTGTTCAAATTCACTACCCTTTCGTTATGTTCGTGGCTGAAAACATCCACTAAATTAAACTGCTGTAAAAATGTATCAGATAAATATTTTTTTCACATTTTTTTGCATAAATCTGTTAATCAACCTCTGTCCTGATCAAAACTACTAAATGTTTAAAAAAAAATCAAGATTTTTACTTTTTTATTGCCAAGTTTATAAATGATGTCACTGATTTGGGGGAAAAAAACACACAAAATGACTTATTTTCAATATAAAAAGTGATTGTGGACTGGATTTTTTTTTTACCTTTTATCACAGTCTTGGACATGTCAAAGATTAGTAACAACATTGGTTTTGATGCATTGTTAGTTTTTGTGCAGCATCAGATTTAAATTTTTTCTCCCTCATTTATTGTTCGTGGCTGTTTTTGCCCCATTGACTTCCATTATAACGACATTTTTTGATTGCAAAGCCATGACACCATAAAATCATGCATTCTTGATTGATGGTGGTTTTCCCTGTTGGGAAGAGGTAAAATTTCTCATTTTTACAGTTGATCACCAGGTGGCACCATTAACCCTTTAGATAGGCCTGTGCAAAAAAAAGCTTAGTTAATAAGTCATTTTTTGTGTTTTTTTCACCCAAATCAGTGACATCATTTATAAACTTGGCAATAAAAAAGTAAAAATCTTGGATTTTTTTTAAACATTTAGTAGTTTTGATCAGGACTGAGGTTGATTAACAGATTTATGGAAAAAAATGTGAAAAAAATATTTATCTGATACATTTTTACAGCAGTTTAATTTAGTGGATGTTTTCAGCCACGAACATAACGAAAGGGTAGTGAATTTGCCCACAGTGTATTTTTGAGGTTTTGAAAATTTTCAAAGCATTTTCCCAAAATATATATCAAGTTATATAAAGTATATTAAGTTTATAAAATATATATAAAGTTGTGGCCAAATTAAGACTCAAAATCACCCCATAGTGGATGAAAACATCCCCAACAACACATAAGGGTTAATGGATTTTTTATCCTTAACTTGGCTACAAAAACAATGGCTTAAAAATACGATTAATATTCAATAAAATTATTGATTTAACTGCACTGATGCTGTTCTCGGATGAGAACAAAATTTTAACTCAATTGATCTTGAGTCTACATCGGATGCAAGCGGCATCAAATTTATAGCTGAATTGAACTTGTTTCATAATCAATGAACTTTGCAATATTGACACTGTTATTGAACTGAAATAAAACAACATTTAACTAACTTGAGCTGAATAGAGACACTATTTACAACAACTTTTGCAGATTGTGTGAATTGCATATAGCTAAAACAGTTGTCATTTTTCACAGATTATAGAGGTAAAATTTGAGAAGTTTGATGTGGAGAGGGACAACTACTGCCGTTACGATTACGTAGCAATTTTTAACGGTGGAGAAATCAACGACGCTAAAAGAATTGGGAAATATTGTGGAGACAGCCCACCAGCGTATGTATCAATCCATCATCAAACGAATTACAAAAGTCATTTGCTCTGTGTATTCAAGATATAATCGTGCTGCTATTAGCAATACGTCTTTATTTGCGCTTCACAATCTGTGTATCTCTCTGCTTTAGGCCCGTGTTCTCAGAGGGGAATCAGCTCTTCATTCAGTTCCTCTCAGATCTCAGTTTAACAGCGGATGGCTTTATTGGTCATTACAAATTTAGACCCAAGAAGTTTCCCTCCACAACCGTTCCACCAACCACGACAGCACCACCCACTACCACCAGACCTATACGTAAGTATAGAGGGCAATTCTCCTTAATCATGCTGGATGTAGATGTTAGCCTACATTTAAAGAGGTCATATTGTGCCCTTTTACAAAGTTTTGATTTTGTTTTTGAGGTCTACTAGAATAGGTTCATGCTTAAATGCTAAAAACACTTCTGTCAGTAACGCTCTGTTTAGTTCCTGTCTCTATGAAGCCCCTCCTTCTGAAAAGCACAATGTGCTCTGATTGGTCGGCTGGAGCAGTGTGTTGTGATTGGTGTTTGGGAAATGTCCCGCCCATTACCATAACCGCCAGTTTCAACACACTACTAACTAACTCAACCAAGCCCCGCCCCTTTATTCTGCGCATTAATTATTTAAATGAGGAATATTGTGATGAAAACTCAAGACTACAATAGAGGCGTTTCAGGGAGTTCAGAAACACTGACACTGATATCAGGGCTCAACGCTAAGGATTTTTTCTACTGGTTCAAATTTTTATTTGCTCCGCCAGAATTTTCACTGGCCCCACAACAAAAAATTAATAAAAGTAAAAGACAAGAAAATGGGCCTATAAAATAGCATAGTTATTGTTTTCGTTGTCTTTGTTACATTTAACCTCAATAAATAGGTTTATGACACCAAAAGCTATTAGATTAACTCAATTATATTTTAAATATTGTTAGACAAATAAACAGTAAGTAATAAAATAATAACAAATAATCAAATTACGAGTAATAGCACAAATAAATACAACAGAACAAACATATAAATTAAATAAATTGTGCTTTCCAAGTTTTTCACGTAGGTTTAAACTAGATTTTCAGGTACAGAAATTGTAATCTAATGTATAGCTAAATATATAACTATAGATAAAACTTTATTAAAGATACAGATGCATAAAAATGTTTTTAATGTTGAAAATATAAAACGTTAAATACTGTTACTTGAAATTATTAACGAAGACACTTTAGATGTGAAATTAAACCCGCCAGCAGGTGGCAGTGAATCACTGTTAATGAGCGAGTCATTGAGATTCAACCGATTCATTCAAACGGCTGATTCATTCAGGAATTGCTCAGAGACACAAAACAATTCTGTGGACTTTGGAACTATTTTCGTTGGCGAAATACAGCGAAACAGACGATTTGGTGTGTAAAATGTAAGTCACTTGATATTAAGTTCTTTAAACTGTACGCTGAATAAAATCAATATAACATTTGTAATCATGCTAATATTTGGAGAAAAACTGCGCTCTTTGTGTAATATTGGTTAACTCTATTAAATTATATAAATATAAAATGTATACAGGGGCATTTTTGCCCCTTATCTTGAATTCTGGAGCATTCTAAATGTATTTTAATAGACTAAATCACGCAGTGAATGCGTGCATCTAAATATGCTAGTCTAACCTACTAGACTACGTCACGTAGTCCATGTGTGCACTTAATGGGAGTTTTTTTGTTTGTTTTTTGTAAAGTGAGGGACATAATCGATAATATCAGATCGTTAAATCAACAATTACGATATCATAGACGATATATAACGCACACCCTACAGCACTGGCCCGATCGGGCAAGTGACCTTTCCGTCTACTGTCCCGAGCGTCGTTCACACTGGCCCCGGGCCATCGGGCAGTCCTTATTGTCGAGCCCTGAATATAGAGAAGAACTCCTGCTGGAGGGACTTTGCAGAGCTTTTTCATGCTTAAACAGCAACATTACACAGTAAAGAAAGTTGAAAAAGTAAAAAAGCATAATAGGTCCTCTTTAAAAGTCAATAAATATTCATTAAACATCCCTACTGAAAAGACTTTTACATGCGACCATCTTAATAGTTTCAGCCATTTGTCACCAGCCATTCTGGTGTTTTTTGCAAGATGAAGCTAGTCACATGTGGATTGAGTGGATTAGCATTCTGGCACCTTATGAAACTGCAGTCATATGAGGCAACGTGAAATCGTATTGTACATCTGGTACAAACACGTGTTAGATATGATAGAATGGACTAAAAATGCAGTGGAAAGTAAACTGATGCCGGTGCCAAGATCACTCAATATAAGCCTGTCAATGAGAGAAGGAACAAAACAAGCAAGAGGAAAACTCCTGACACTCTGCATTTGATCATGTTGCTGGAAAAAAATCATTCTTACTCTGTATTTTTGTCATATTTTCCAGTAAAAGTAACATTTAACAAAAATTTACTTACGAAGCAAAATTGCATAGGACTTTTTCAGAGAACTAAACACAATGTAGAGGGTTTACTTTATGCCTAAGTAAAAAAAATATTCATTCATTATTTGTGTTTGCTGTCTTGGAGAAACAAAATGGATATTCAAAGGGGACATATCATGAAAATTTTACTTTTTCCATGTTTAAGTTTCATCAGTGTCCGACTCTGGTTTGAACAATGTAAGGCTGAACACCGTTACTGACAATCCTCATTTTGGCTGCGTGAGATTCTCCAGCTTTGTTGTTGTTGAGCTGTTAAAGCTCCGCCCCCTTTTTCCATAAAAGCAGCAGTTCATTTGCATTTAAAGGGACACACACAAAAACGGCGTGTTTTTGCTCACACCCAAATAGAGGCAAATTTGACAAGCTATAATAAATGATCTGTAACCCTACAGATCATTTATTATAGCTTGTCAAATTTGCCTCTATATTTTGAGCTCAAACTTCACACACACATTCTGGAGACACCAGAGACTGATATTACATCTTGTGAAAAGGGGCATAATAGGTCCCCTTTAAGAGACTGTGCAGTTGATATTATTGGAAAAAATTGCAGAACTCTGTGTATTGGATCTAATCATGAGACCACACAAAGTCACATTGTGAAACAAAACCTGAAAATGAATGAAAGTGGAAAATTTCTTGTATGTTTTGCATGTATACTCTATTATATATATTAAAGAAATGAATACTTCAGTTTAGCAACGAAGCATGAAAATTTTCATTTTTATTTCATATAAATGCTCTTATTTTGAACTTTCTATTTATTAAAGAAAAACAAATGATCTGGTTTGCACAAAAATATGCAGCAAATCAGCATATTAGAATGATTTCTGACTCTGAAGACTGGAGTAATGATGCTGAAAATTCAGCTTTGATCACAGGAATAAATTACAGTTTAAAATCTATTCAAATAGAAAACAGTTTTTTTTTTAAATTGTAATAATATTTCACATTATTACTGTTTTTATGGTATTTTTGATCAAATAAATAGAGCTATGGTGTGCATAAGAACATTCTTACAAAATCTTACCAACCTCAAACTTTTGTGAGCTATGTATATATAATACTTCCTAACTTTGCCTTTGTACAAAATGTGTGAATTCTGTGAAATGCATGTTAAATTATATTAAATATTGTTAAATAGAGCTGGGAGTACAACACTGCTACAATACTGTTGGTAGCTGAAATCATGACCTATATAGCCAAAATATGTAATATATGAGATCTTAAGTTTATTGCCTGTGGCAACCTAAGCAGACAAGCTTTTGGAATATGCACTGATATTATTCGGTGCATATTATTTCATCTAAACTGAATTATTTAAATAAATATGTAATCGACAGACAGGAATTTCAGGCAACTTTCCATCCTTTTGTTCTTAGATATTGGCTTCAATATCCAATTTCCGGAGCTTGAACCTAACCCACACTTTCTCACTTTTTCCACGCACATACTAAAACATAAACTCCGCTGGCTCAGAGTCAGCACACTACAGTAAAACAACTTTTTGAAGTCTTTTTTTTTTGCTATCTCTGCTCTCCTCTCCAGCTTTGAAGTACTCTGCAGCGCTGTGTCAACAGAAATGCAAACGGAAGGGAACCCCTGAGAGCCACTACTGTTCCAGCAACTTCGGTAAGAGCAGCTCTCTGCAGTTAATACTAACTTTTTTTTTGCTGACACATGAATCCACACACACAAAAGTGCAAAGTGAAATGGGAACTTGTGGGTGGGGGGCATCAGAATAAGTGGAAAAAAGCAGCGATTGTTCACATTTAGTCTATAATCTTGTGCATGTTTTTATGCATGCTATCTTTGGCCTGCTGGTTTGTGTCAGCGTGTTTCAAAAGATTCCTTGAGCATTTTTTGCCCTCAGCACAGTGGATTTGTGTGTGGGATACAGTGCTCTAGTGTAAACAGACTGCAGTGGACTGTGGATAAACCATTGGTAAATGGGAGTGTTGATTCAGTCGAGCTCTTTGGCCGCAGTCGCTGCCCCTGGAACAGGTCTGCAATATTCACGTCCAGGAGCGAGCAGATATTTCATTATGATTTCTGCTGTTTACTCGGATTTGCATAACGGGAAATCCTGTGGTTGGTGGAGACCAGAGTCACATTGAGAGAAACAAGACCTGAAAGTGAACGAAGGTGGAAAATTACATGCACGTCAAGTCAAATTGGTTTAATCACACCCTTTATGTACTGCGGAAATGGATAAACAGTTTATGAAAATACATGTTCAAATAATGGGCTTAAGCCATATTTAACATATCCCAAATTTACCATTTTAGAACTAATTGTACTATTTGGTCTATCCGGAGGAGTTTAGTTTATTTGAAGTGTTGGGGGTATGCATTATAAGTAACACGAGTTATGTAATCGGATTACTTTTTTCAAGTAACTACTACTAAACTACTAACATTTCAAGTTTTGATAGAAAACACTTTTATTTAAAAATAAAAAAGACTAATTATAACCATCAGATGGCGGCAGAGGAGCATTTATTGGCTCATATTAGCCATTTCCTGTAATAGTTTTTCACTCAGTTTCGCTTTTGAATAAATATTAAACATAAAATCGGTTTAAAATACATTTTGTCAAGGTGAAGTATGAAGTACTCGCAAAATCTCATGAAAAACAATAACTTTTCTTGTGAATGAATTACACAGAAAGTGATTGATGATTCAGTCGTCAATGATTGGATCTCACATTTTATTCAATGAATCTAATTAAAGTCCAGAGTAAATCTTTAATTTACAGTGTGTTGACACTTTTTTCACACAAAAGTGTGAAAACTGATGGTTCGAATTGAATTTTGCTGAGGAGGAACACTGCGATTTGGTGTGAAAGGGCCTTTACACTTGCCAAAAATAGAACTTTTTTGTTATTAAAAAAAACAAACAAAGTTCAGCCCAGGTGAGAAAAAGTAACATGTGTATTGCATTACCTTCCATAAAAAGTAACTAAGTAACCCAATTAGTTACTTTTTTAGGAAGTAAGACAATATTGTTACACATTACTTTTAAAAGTAACTTTCCCCAACACTGCAGAAATAAAGAAAATCCCCCAGTGATGGTCTCTAAAGCCTTGTTTTTGTTTTGTTTATATTTTTTGACCCTTTAGTGATCACTGGAACCGTCATCACCGCTGTAACGCGAGGAGGTAGCATGTACGCCACCATCTCCATAATCAATGTCTACAAGGAAGGTAACCTTGCTATCCAGCAGGCAGGCAAAACCATGAGCACAAAGATTGTCATCCTTTGCAAGAAGTGCCCCTACGTCAGACGAGGTAAGTGCCTGCCTCAGCTTGCTATAACAGTAACACTTAAGCCCAAAGTATACTAGCGTACGCAAAGCATTTCAAAGTATAACCCATTTGACATGTACGCATACACATGCGATCGATCACGTGACCTACAGCGTCAGTTGCGTCATGTCACCGCCATTCACAAATCTTTTCCCGTGGCCTCATGAGATGGTAAAGTGTCCGTCTCATTTCAGAATCTCACCAGAAGAAGTGGGTCATCCGGGTACTTTTTGCCTACTCTTTTATGAGTACTGTGAATTCAGACTTACTTCTTTTGTCACACAATGCTTTTCACCTACTATATAGTAAGGAAGCTGCACGATTCTGGATCAACTGAGAATCACATTTGACAAAATGTTAATTACAGCAGTCTATTTAAAATGGTTAATCAATCTGAATGAATTATATAAAAAAAAACAGTTTGAGTGAATGATTCAATGACTCACTCATAAATAATTCACTTGTTTCATTCCTGAATGAATCAGCGTTTTTGAACGAATCTTTAAGCTGGAACTTTGCTAGGAATTAGGGAATTTGGGGTGTAAAAATGTCCCCCTCAGAAAATACCTGCTCACTAGGTAGTACTTTTTCAAACTTCCAGAACTTTCAGGGATGGGACTTGGGTGCTGAACTTGCTGATTGGTTGAGTTCACGCAGCATTTTGATTGGTTGAGTTCATGCAGCATTTTATTTCAACCACCATTTTTCAAATCTGTTGCAGTGTGTGCAGGAAGAGTTGTTTGCTTTTCGAATCAACAATGGAGTTTAAAAATTACGACTGATGGACTGACAACGAGGTTCAGGCTTTATTAAGCTTATATGCGGAAGGATGAAATCCAGCGGGAACTGGAAAGTCACGCTCAGTCCTATATCACTGGACTTTTCTTCATGGTACATTAGACCGTGATGGAAACACAGACAGCAACAGGTCTGGGGGAAAAAAGTTCCTGGGACAAATTGTTCCAGGTAATTTTGGTGGAAAAGCAGCTTTAAATGAATGATTCATTGACAAATGCATTTTTTTTACTTGTCGCCACCTGGTGGCGTGACGATGTAATCAATGCAATCATTATTTGAAGCGCCATGTTACTTTCAAAAGGTGATTTCCTCTATTTTGATTGCTATCATAGACATCAGTGTTTATATCTGAAATATAAACTTTTATCCCGGTCCTGCTGATATAATTATTGTAACACAGGAATAATGAAACTGTGTGGTTGAAAAGACTGTTTGTGAAGCTGTTTCATACTGTACATAATCTTTGGCTCATCGATTTTGTCAGATTTAATAGACACAGGCGATTCGTTGTCATTTAGGAATTAGATCACGTGGGTGCTTGAATCGAGATTTAACGATTAATCGTGCAGCTCTAGTGTGCAGTTTGTAAAACTGCACTGTGGTTATGACTAAATTCACGTCACATGCACTGTGCACAACACGAAAAAAGTGAAGTATACTTTGGGCTTAATGTGCTAGACAGTTTCATCTGTCACAGACATCTGCTAAAACACATTATTTTAACCTCTCATATTGAAAAAGTAGATGTGTTCCTGTTAGTAATGCTTGTTTGCTTCTCATTGTATAAAAATAAAGGAATATTTCAGGTTATTTTCCACTTTATTTCTGGGAACAGCAGCTGTTGCATGATGTCGGTTACCACAAATTGAAATAACTTCCAACAGGTTTGCTATTGAACTAAATCAACTGTGAGATTTATTTGTTTGTAAGATTTAAAAAAGGTTTAAAAAAGGGTGTTTGCAAAACAAAAGCTTGCTGGTTCTACTTTGCTTATGAAACTTAAAATAAAAATATATTGCCTAAAAATAAAAGTATGGACTTAAAAACTGTCGAACATAGCTTAATAACTTGGAAGTTAACAGCCAAACTCACTGTCAAAATGTCTTTTTTTAATGACGAAATCTCACTGTCATATGTTTATACGGTATATAAACATATGGAGTGGATATTGCAAGTGAGGCCCCAGAGAAAAGCTGATCCAAAGCCCTTCCTGAATGTCTCTGCCGTTCCGTCACTGCATTCAGGTTTTTTCTGTGTGGTGTCGCTAGGTTTGAACTACATCTTCATGGGCCAGGCAGATGAGGAGGGTCGTGGAATGATCGCCCCCCATCATTTCATCATGGCTTTCAAGGCCAAGAACCAGAGGGCCTTTAACATGCTGAAGAACAAACGTTGCTGAGCTCTTACGGACAATCTTTAGTCTCGAAATCCACACATGGATGTGTGATGTCTTCATATTTGCCCTGCATGTCCCAACTTCCTTCATCGCCCTCTCCAGAGGAGGCCGAGGACTGTTGAAGCACGTGGCGCAACAACTGGTTGGGCTCTCTTGGTTCCTACTTCTCTTCTTACTGTTGTGATTACCATCAGCAAGAGCAAAAGTAATAAGATATGACAGGTGAAGAAACCCGGAATGTAAAAATCTAGATTATGGTGTTTTGAACGGCACAGTTTACAAGATATTTGTAGATTTTAAGATCCAATAGCAAAGTTAGAGAAGCTAAAAGGCTATAAAATTGCTGTTTTTGAAATCATGCTGGATAATATTGAAATATTTTCATAGAAACAGATTCCTAGAGGTGAATGTTAAGTTATTTGTTTTATGAGAGGAAAAATAAAGTTCATTATCAATTAAAGTCTTGGATATTGTCTTCATGTTTTTATCTTTATTGCATAGAAATCTTTTCCAGAATCAGATTTCAGTTGATTTTAAGGAAGTTTTCAGAGTTGAAAATATTCATATCATGTCAGGACATCTGTTTCTAAATTGCCTTAGGGTTCAGAGTGCTTGAGTGTGAAGGGCACTATTTTAACTCCTTAGTAAACTATTAAAAGGGCCATATTCTATAATTGTACAGAATTTTATTTTTCTCCCCTTATAAAGTTAGATTTCTTGTGCCAGAAACAGCTGTGACCATTTTACACACACTCTCTCTGATCTTTAGAATTAAGTAGACTGTTACTGTGAAATAAGTAACAAGTCCCAGTAATGAATACTAAACAGGTGTTACTATGTAAATGTGGGTACATTTCTGAATCACCTGCTTTTTTTGCTGGCAATTAG
The DNA here is from genome assembly GCF_018812025.1 of Megalobrama amblycephala. NCBI lineage: Eukaryota > Metazoa > Chordata > Actinopteri > Cypriniformes > Xenocyprididae > Megalobrama > Megalobrama amblycephala. Next base: position 32,068,015 of record NC_063065.1, read on the forward strand.
CTAGAAAAGAAAAGTTTATCAATACAAACTTTGACAGTAACAACATGACGGATATAATTTCATTCATACTACCCATACTCAAACATGGCCCTGCCCCCTTTGTTGTGTGTTCTCGGGGCGGGGTTTATGTAAATTTTGGGGTTAGTGATGTCACCAACCAGGAAGAAGCTTGTTGTAGTCCCTACCAGCCGTTTGTTGTAGTCCTTAAATTTTGTAAAAGAAAATATCTCCCTTTGCATTGAACTTTGAGCGTTGTAACTTTGCAGATGTTGTTTATGCTCAAACAGCAACATTACACTAACTAAAGTACTAAAGTTAAAAAAGTTAATTTAACGGTCGTGAAGTAAGTTAAAATTCAAATGTAGTACCTACTCAGTATGCAATTTCAGAAACACTGCGGGTCCTCAAGAGTAGGGTTGAAGAACTCTGGTCGACAATATGTTAAATGTGAATTAGTCTTAAAATACATAACATGTTTAAACAGTGGAAAAGCTGCAACAGTTACTAAGAACTTAAGCAAGTTCGATATAAAACATTTCTTTATAATAAATGTTATTTATTTGAAAAGAATAACACTTTTAGAAAACAAGTAGGATGCAAGAATATTACATAAGTTATGGTTCTGGAGATTTTGGTGTAGAATAAACAGAGTTTAAGAGAATTCCAGTAGAGTCCCAGGACTTTTTTGTCACCTTACATCTTCCAAAGAAAAAAAAGAAGAAGAGCATTGCTGAGCATGCTGGGTAACTTTTACTAAATGGTCATGGCTTAGCTTCTGGGGTAGAACATGGCATATTTGGAAGTGCGGAAGCCCAAAAGGTCCCTCATTTCATTGCGGAACTTGGATAGGTCTTGCCGAAGATCGTTGAGGTTCTCTACCGTGGCCTGATCCATGCTCTGCATCTTCTGCCTTGTGGCGGTCAGGTAACGGTGCACTAGACAGCACATAATCTTCTGGTAGTTCTCGTCTCTTTTCTGCTTCAGGTTCCTCCATTCCTAGAAGCAAAAAGGTATTGGGTCATTGGTAAGCTGACTTTAAGGCAGAGGTCTCCAAACCTAGTCCTGGAGGGCCACTGTCCTGCAAAGTTTAGCTCCAACACACCTGCTCGAAAGTTTCTTGTATACCAAATGAGACCTTGATTAGCTGGTTCAGGTGTGTTTAATTGTTGGAGCTAAACTTTGCAGGACAGAGTTTGGAGACCTCTGCTTTAAGGCATAATATTATAGAGCTCACCCCTTTTCCACTAAAATGGTGCAAGACGGTTCTTGGCCCCAGTCCTGCACCTGAAGGGCAAAATGCTGAAGAAATGTGCAAGATGAGGATTCAAAACCACTGCTATAGAGCAGTTTCACCCTCTTTCTTGTAGACAACGAAAACTCCCTGGTATGTTTCAGGCCCTTTCTTGAGGTAGAAATGCGTGAAACCATTTGAGAACTGGCACTAGCCAGGAACATGGAATGTCTTTGGAAAGGGGGCAAGTAAGGTTCACAAATCCACTGACCAAGCACCTGTTCCAGCACCAGTACCATGCTGTAAGGCTGTATTTAGAAGCAATGGTTTTTACTTGAATGTCAAATCAATCGATTATTCATATACCACTAAAATCAAACTATGGATACACAGTACAGTACACAGTAAAATCCCCAGAGTTAAATCAGTTCTGCTCAGAGTACATATGGTCCCTCTCTAAATAGTGTTAAAGTAACACTGAAGCAGAGTTAAAGTTAATGAGATAATTAACCCTCTGGAGTCTGAGGCTGATTTGGGGCTTGGAGAAGTTTTGACATGCCCTGACATTTGTGCTTTTTTCAGTTGTTCATAAACATATTAATGGAAAAAGTGTCATTACACTGTATTCAGCACAAACTAGGCTACAATAATATGTGAGGAACATGTATGTACATGTTTGTGTTTTTGAAGGAATAATGTTTATGCGTGGTTATTGAAAAAACAAAAAACTTAAGTCACTGAAATAAGGACAAAAAAATAATATTATATATGTGTTCACAAGACTTCTGGGTATTGGAGGTTGTAGACTAGAGTTTTTGCTTCAGAATTATGTAAAAATTATGCTGCCTGCTTATTCATATAAAATAATATATTGATTTAGTTTTTGTAAGACACTTTTTGTCAAGAAACACAGTATGCGTGGAGGCGTGAATCATCATGAATAATGGGTGATTCTCACCTGAGAAGACAAAAGAATCACATAATAATGACCTGAAATGACTTGCATAATAATGAGGCCTTTCAGTCAGGTAGGCTGTGAAAAAACCCTCTGTGATCAAGCTCATCATATGGTGTATATCAAACATACAGAAAAAACAGCAATACTGTGAAATATTATTACAATTTAAAATAATGGTATTCTATTATATTCTTTAAAATATAATGTATTTCTGTGATGCAAAGTGTCTGAACAATTATGTTACCTCTGTGGCATTTCATATAGGCTTTTATCTTAAAAGCATGCACATTTGGAGAAATATTGATTCTCATATGTTTGTCAATTTTCTATACAGAGGAGTAATATTTATTCAATATTTATTGTCATCACTATGAGTGCTGGATACTGTGTTTTCAATTCATACTTGCAGCCGGAGGGCGCTCTGTGCACCTTTAGTCCACAAATTTATCTAAAGAAGAACAGGTCATGTGACTCTCCAGGAACTGAACTAACAGAGGACAGAGATCGCTAACTATGGCTATTCAAAACACTTTTCAAGACAATAAATACACGATTGAGACGATGTATGGATGTATTGACTCAGATTTTGCGTCTGAATAGCGCTGGCTCCGTGGGTGTGGCCGCATTAGCGGATAATGAGCTGAATCACGGATTTCTGACATGGCTCACTTTTCATACAGATTATATAAACAGAGAATATTTGTTTTCGATTTGACTTACACGATTTAAAACCTGACATTTCAATGTTTTTTTAGACATAAGTCTAATTTTTTTGTGATTAGTATTCACTAAGTTACAGTTCATTTTCTGAGAACTATCAGATTGGACTTCCTTCAGAGGGAGACGAGAGATCACGCTTCAGGTTAGTTTTCTTTATTTTACAAAAAGCACAACATTTTGTTTTTACTCTCAGTGTACACAAATAAAAGAAGATATTCAACAGATTAAAATGGTGTATAACTCTTAATTGTATGTGCAACATTGACAGAGTATTTTGAGTCTCTTTCACACTGGTAAGAAAAAAAACGCGGTGGTATCGCTGGCGAGACCTCAGAGTGTTAAGCAATTAATAAGGCTGTGACTGAAGTCAGTTGTAGTTCTTGTGTTTCTCTTTTCTTCAGTGATTCTGCTTGTTTACAGCAGGCGTTCATCAATAATGCATAATCATCACTTAATCAATTGTTTAATTATCTCATGAACTTTAAGTCTGCTTCAGTGTTATTTTGACACTATTTAGAGAGGGAGCATATGTACTCTGAGCAGAGCTGATTTAACTCTGGAGATTTTGCTGTGTAGGTAGATTTTCCCGAATATAAGTTCACATAAGTCTTGCATACCTTGAGGCTATTCTGTCTCTTGACCTTGCCTGTGGAGGTGTGAGAACAGATCCATTTGCTCAGGCTGATCACCAGGTAGCACAAAGTCTTGGGTGAGGGGAGGATGTTGAAGGGTGGAGGCAGTGTGCACTTGTCATTAAAGTAGCTAAGCCACAGCTTAGCCCGAGCAAACTTCCACTCCTTATCTTCATGGTTCTGCAAGCAGATAAAAAAAATCAATGTACAACAATGATGCCTTAACTACCCATTGGTCATTGCCTGATACAAGTCTTCTTGAACCAAAGAGTTATACCGAAAGAGCTCTATCCATTAGTATTCCCACTGATCTCAATCATGAGTGATTAGTCATATGGCAGAACTGAATGCTCATGAGCAAAGATGGCAGGTTTCAGGTCATCTTTTTCCAGGGTTATATGTGCCAGCTGATTAAACTATGGCTGAATCTGAAACCCTCAATCACTATTCCCTATGTTAGTCCACTAATACAGTTCACTTGAAGGAGTGAATGTAAACGAGTGAGTGAATGCTGTTGAGCGTACATTGGTTGTACACTCGTTGTTGCAGTGCAATGACGTCGATAACGTCCACTATGGTTTCAGACACCACTACAAATGGCCGTCCCCTCAAATAATGCCCTGTTTAAGGGTATGGGGGCGATTTCAGATTCAGCCTTTGTTGAAATGAACGGGAATGCTAATAGATAGACCACCTTGAAACAACCAATAAGACTGCATTAACCTCTCTACCGCCCTCATCAGGTTTGGAGAACCCGTACACGGTAAAATCCCCAGAGTTAAATCAACTCTGCTCAGAGTACATATGGTCCCTCTCTAAATAGTGTTAAAGTAACACTGAAGCAGAGTTAAAGTTAATGAGATAATTAAGCAATTAATAAGGCTGTGACTGAAGTCAGTTGTAGTTCTTGTGTTTCTCTTTTCTTCAGTGATTCTGCTTGTTAACAGCAGGTGTTCATCACTAATGCACAATCATCACTTAATTAATTGCTTAATTATCTCATTAACTTTAACTCTGCTTCAGTGTTACTTTAACACTATTTAGAGAGGGACCATATGTAATCTGAGCAGAGTTGATTTAACTCTGGAGATTTTGCTGTGTAGCACAGGGGTTCTCAATGCAGGCCATCAAGATCCACTTTCATGCGGAGTTTAGCTCCAACCCTAATCAAACTCAACTCTTTCTAGGAAGCCTTGATTAGCTCCTTCAGGTGTGTTTGATTAGAGTTGGAGCTAAACTGTGCAAGATCTCGAGGACCAGGGTTGAGAACCCCTGCCATAGCGTTTATGTGATGTTAACTCAGGTGAATGGATACTATGGAACTTCATTTGATTCATTCTACTTGACGGAAACACACAATTATGGTAATTAAATTTAAGAAAGCACCTATACGATTCACATTTTTGGAATCAAATCAAGGGTCACTCACAGCAATCTGTCTGAAGCTCTTATGCAGCATAGCCACCAGGAGTTTAGTGAGAACGATGACTACAACAATGTTGTAGGTTCCGACGATAAGAGCACCAACAAATGACCGCAGCTCCTCTGTGTAGCTGATCCTTGTGACGAACAGAGCCACGTGCGCCAGAGAAAAAATGTACCAGAAGAGGGCATAACATGTCCCCATGAACCTAGAGAAAGTTGAATATAAACGATTAAGGTAAAAGATTACATTAAAACAGAGCTTTCATATTCTTTTCATGGTCGACATGGAGCCTTGTGATCTTTGTCACAAAAACACTACTTTGTCTTCAAGGCGTCACATTGTGAAGAGGAAGAGCTCAGGACTCAAAACTTCCTCCCCAGTCCAAAAAAGAGCATTTATTGAAACTAAGATGCAAAAACATCTAATTTTGAATGAGAAATGTATATGGCCCCTTTAACTTTTGTTTTTGCACCTTTTTGGAAAGACGGCATGAGTCTTTGAGCAAAAAAATGATCTAAAATTTTCTAATTAGTGTAAGTGTTAAAGTACGTGTGAAAGGTGTCGTTGCTCTGCTGCTGACAGAAGATGCCCTCACAGTCCTTGGTTTCATTTTTGGTTGTGGATGGATCCTTCTGGTCTTTTCCATACAGCTGTGTCAGGCCAATGGTGAAAGAGATGAGCACAAGCAGGAATAAGCCAAGAAACTTCCCAAACTCCTGTAGCATCTGGCCCATGGAGATCTGCAATGACAAATACACCGGCCCTTCCACATCAAAGAGAAAATGGAAAAGTCTTTTTCTTTGTGTTTTTCACTTGCAGGCGACAACATTGTCAAAATGATCCCCATTAAAAAAAACACTCACTGTATTGTGAATGCCAGGCCAGTAGTGGGCGACGTCACTTTGCAAAGAAACACATGCCTATATTCTGAACATATAATACACTTGCGCATGGCGTCATTGTTTTCACAAATTTTGCATTTCGAAACCCGTTTTCAAAAGTTTGCATTTTCAGGTCCCCAAAATGCCGTTGATGTGTAAATGAACAAGCATGTTGCTAATCTACTGTTAAATGTGGTTAAAGTTACCATCGTTTCTCACTGTATTCATGGAGACAAGAGCCGTCGCTATTTTTAAACACTTGTAGTCTGTATAATGCATAAACACAACTTCATTCTTTATAAATCTCTCCAACAGTGTAGCATTAGCCGTTAGCCACGGAGCACAGCCTCAAATTAATTCAGAATCAAATGTAAACAATATAACAGTATACAATACTCACATAATCCGACGCATGCATGCCGCATGCATGACGAACACTTTGTAAAGATCCATTTGAGGGTTATATTAGCTGTGTAAACTTTGTTTAGGGACTGTTTAAGGCAAGCGCAAGCTCCATGGGCGGAGAGCACGAGATTTAAAGGGGCCGCACAGCATAAATCGGCTCATATTTAATGATGCCCCAAAATAGGCAGTTAAAAAAATTTATTTAAAAAAAATCTATGGGGTATTTTGAGCTGAAACTTCACAGACACATTCAGGGGACACCTTAGACTTATATTACATCTTGTAAAAAAACGTTCGATGGCACCTTTAAACGTTTTCCATTTTTAGTTGAAAATGATGTCGTGTAAACTTCCTCGAAGACATGGACCACTTTTACAGCTGTGACACAACGAGCTGACATCAAAGAACTAGCGGCATCACGTCAGCTGCGTCCAAAAAGCTGCTCTTGAACACAACACAAATGCTGCTTCCGAAATTGAATACTTCCCTACTATATAGTATGCGAAAAACAGTACTCCAACAGAATTCACAGTTGCGAAGTAAGTTCAAATTCAAATTTCGTATCTACTCAATATCAATCACACTGATCACTTTCTTCATTCCAGATGGCTCATGTTGTTAAAATTGGCGTACTGGAATACTCAGGAAAGATGAACAGCTTTCTGTCTGTGTTGTCTTGACTTCTTAGCTCACTTTTATCACTTTCTCTTTTATTCTCATGAACTACTCATTCGCTAAACTGAACAGCCAATCAGACCGATCTCTTCCAGATGGGCGAGCCAATCAACATCTGAATTGGGGAACTGACATTCGATGGAGTCACTTTACTATTTAAACATAAGACGACATAAAAAAAGACGTGTCTCAATGTTCCTCCTCAAATTCAATTCGACCACGTTTTCACACATTTGTGTGAAAAAAGCATCAACACACTGTAAATGAAAGATTTATTGTGTACTTTATTTAGATTCATTGAATAAAATGTGCCAAAATCATTGATGACTGAATCATCAATTGTTTTCTGTTAAATTCATGCACAAGAAAAGTTATTGTTTTTCATGAGATGTTGTGAGCACTTTATACATCACCTTGACATTCTTAAACCTAGTGATTTTATAATGTTTAATATTTATTCAAAAGCAAAACTTGAGTGAAAAACTATTACAGGAAATGGCTAATGTGAGCCAATAAATGCTCCTCTACCGCCATCTGATGGTTATAATTAATGTCTTTTTTTTTAAATAAAAATGTTTTCTATCAAATGTTGGATTTCATCTTGAAACGTTCGGTTTTACAAATGGGGACAATCTCAGAAGGATGAACAAATAATGTTTTTGGTCATCACATTAAAAATAACATTTGAAGTGCTGGAAAAATGTTGCGTGTGCCGTCGGCTTGGTGCGTCACAGCATATTTTTTAATGATTTTTTTTTTTTTTTTTTTTTTTTGAGCATCACAGATTCCTTGCATGAAGATTCTTCAAAAAGAAAAAAATTACAGAATCTCCATTTTTGGGTGAACTATCCTTTTAACCCGGAATGGTCTTTTCGAAATACAGTACAGTCCAAAAGTTTGGAACCACTAAGATTTTTAATGTTTTTAAAAGACGTTTCGTCTGCTCACCAAGGCTACATTTATTTAATTAAAAATACAGTAAAAAACAGTAATATTGTGAAATATTATTACAATTTAAAATAACTGTTTTCTATTTAAATATATTTGACAAAGTAATTTATTCCTGTGATGCAAAGCTGAATTTTCAGCATCGTTACTCCAGTCTTCAGTGTCACATGATCCTTCAGAAATCATTCTAATATGCTGATCTGCTGCTCAAGAAACATTTATGATTATTTTCAATGTTGAAAACAGTTGTGTACTTTTTTTTTTCAGGATTCCTTGATGAATAGAAGAAAGAACAGCATTTATCTGAAATACAAAGCTTCTGTAGCATTATACACTACCGTTCAAAAGTTTGGGGTCAGTAAGAATTTTTATTTTTATTTTTTTGAAAAGAAATTAAAGAAATGAATACTTTTATTCAGCAAGGATGCATTAAATCAATCAAAAGTGGCAGTAAAGACATTTATAATGTTACGAAAGATTAGATTTCAGATAAACACTGTTCTTTTGAACTTTCTATTCATCAAATAATCCTGAAAAAAAATATTGTACACAAATATTTTGTACAATTGTACACATTAAATGTTTCTTGAGCAGCAGATCAGCATATTAGAATGATTTCTGAAGGATCATGTGACACTGAAGACTGGAGTAATGATGCTGAAAATTCAGCTTTGCATCACAGGAATAAATTACTTTGTGAAATATATTCAAATAGAAAACAGTTATTTTAAATTGTAATAATATTTCACAATATTACTGTTTTTTACTGTATTTTTAATTAAATAAATGTAGCCTTGGTGAGCAGATGAAACTTCTTTTAAAAACATTAAAAATCTTAGTGGTTCCAAACTTTTGGACTTTACTGTATATATATTTTTGAGAACGGCTATTTATGTGTTGATGATCATGGAAATTAAAAAGTAAATATGGCAATGTACTGAAACAAGTTAATTTTAAGTGTTGGATGTCATTTTAAACTAACTTCATATATCAGACAACAACTAGTCACTGATAAACCCAGCTCGAGTAAATATTGGTTTTACTCATTAGGGGGTAATGGAAGGGGAACATTTCTCGGTTGCAACATTAAGCGACCCTTACTTCCACACATACAGTAGACTAGCTCTTTTAAGGTGCCTACCTCTACATGTGCTTTAGATTCCACTGGCCTTTCCAGTGTGAGCTGAGGACTAGATGAATTGCTTGTGTCGAGTCTGACCGGTGAACCATAATTCTCTGTACTGTGTGTTTGTTCTGAAACATTGGCAGAGTGTTGGGGATTTTTTTTTCTTTTCCTATTAATGTAATTAATTTTCTTGTCACTCTTAAACCCCTTTTCCACATCTAATAATTTTCAACCTTTGTTGAACCATGGTAGTTGCAGCAGCCATTCTCTGAAGCCCTGGTGTCCTGCCAAATCCAAACTCAAAGTGATTCCACTGGCTGAGTATTCTATTTGATGCCTGATTAGAAATCATATAATAATACTGCATCTTTTAACATTTCAGTCCACTATTTTGTTCTGTTTCAAGAGTGTTAATGTTGTGTGTAACAGCACTGGAATGTGCTCTTCTGACACTACCGAGACCATTCTGGACTGTATTGATTTGTAATTTAATTTTTTTGCAACAATGTAAAAGTCGTTACTGTCATTTTTTTTTTTTTTTTTTTTTTATCAATTTAATGCATTTTTTTTGCTGAATAAAAGCATTAATTTCTTTAAAACAAACAATGGTACAGTATTTTGCTGACTATAAATGTTTGAACAGTAATGTGATCAACTGCAATAGAAAGAGCTCTGTTGAACACTTTAAAATCCCTTCCAGAGAATTCTGCAGATTTTTCCCAAATATCAGCACAAAAAATGGGGGGAAAAGCCCACAGAATCCATCTGGGCCTGCAAGTGACTACTCCTTTACATCCAAGCAAGCAAGACACCCTAACAAAAAAATAAGTTTATTCAAGAGTGCTATTAGAATACTTTTTTTAATCTAAAAAAAATATGAAAGTCTACTCTTTATGTACTTCTCAGAAATATACTTAAAATTGCACAAGTATATTTGACTTATATTGACAGAAAAGCCAATATTTGTGAAGTCCACTGGTAGTGTACATAGGAATTTACTTTAAAGTACAGTTAAAGGTATTTCAAGTATAAAAATAAATACCTAAAAAGGAACTTTAGTATACTTAAAGTGCAAGAATTATAAACAGTGAACTATAAGTATGATGTTAAGTTCACTTAAAGAAAGCTTACAAATATACTTATAAAACTAAAAAAAAAAAAATAGTACTTTACTGAGAGTATACTTCAAAGTGTACTTTCATAAACTAAAAAATGTGCTACAAGTATTTATCTAGTAAACCTATAAGTATATCCAAGTTCACTTAGTGAACTAAAAAAAAAGTAGTTGTAAAACAAGGTTTACTGTTACACTTATACTTTTATACACTAAAAAGTGGACCAATTTACCCAGGATAAAAAAGTGCACTAAAATACACTTTAATTCAGTACACTTCCATAATGTCGTCAAAGTGCTCTATTTTCACACTAATTTTGTACTTAATATACTAAAAAATATTCTTTAGTACTTCCTAAGATAATCTAAGTTTACTCAACTGTGCTATTTTGAGACACCATGAATATGAACTAAAATGTGCTTTTAACATACTGAGATATATAACATATATATCAGTATTTTAAAAAATAAATAAACTAGTTACCACTTACACTTGAACCCATCTTTCATACACTTTTAAATATACTCATCAGACATAGAAAATAGACTTATGAATTAAAACATAATAAATATATGTATAATATAACTGTATTGCCCACATATTTTTTTACATTAAATAATTCATTTCAAATGTATCATAACTATGTTAATATTCCGTTTATATGATGTAGTTAAGTATATGTTAATGGTGTTTTACTTGTAATTAATACAGTTCTACTGTATTTTTCATGAAAATCCATTAAAATTGAACTTAGTGACAGTATATATAAAAATCCACTAAACTTATGTATATTTGGTTCACTTTATCTGACTACAGACTATATCTGACGACTAACTGTTAATGCTTAAGTATACTTAAGTACCACAGTTGGGAAAATATACTTATAACTTGTGCATTAGTAATATATTTTTTAATAAAATCAATTTACATTAAATTTGGGATTAATCTATAAAAGATTGAACTAAGTATTCAAAGCACACTTTAAAGCAATACACTAATAAAACTCCTCTGTATATTTTTTGCAGTATACTTTATTTCAATGCACTAAAAATCAATTTAAGCATGAGTGGTATTTAATATACTTTTTCAGGTGCACTAAAGTACTACTGAAGTGGAAATATACTTTTAATTATTGTACTACAAATGTACTTGCTTGTATTTTTTAGTGCATTCAAGTATACTTTATTTTTACCTGGGTGTAGTCCCAAGTAGTGCTGAAATAGTACACTTACAAGAATACTATTAGTACACTGATAGTAGTACACTACATAAAATATACTTTACTTAAGTTAACTTTACTTAATAAAATGAACTTAAAGTCTACCTATTTTTTGTAAGGCCAGGATTTGTCAATACACCAGGCCATCATATACTCCACAGCTGGTACTGTATGTATAGGGTTCAGGCTTGAAAAAGTCACACAAACACCAGATTACTCCTTTAAATAAAGTTTAAGCAGTCGGTTTGACGTCTCAACTCTTGCCCTCACAAGAGAAATATGTCCTCAGACATTTATCCAGAGGTGATTTAGTGTTTTCCACATGTTATCTTTACTTGGGGAGATTTACTGGACAGTCTTGACCAAACAATGAAGCAGGAGGGAGTAAATGTCTGACTGTTCCTCTGCTTTCCCAGTGGAGATACTTGAGTCTGTTCCTTGTCATTCCTGTATCTGTACATCATATTTGTGTCTGTTAGAGGGAGTGACAAAGAAACCATTTAAGCATGTGGGTAGGTACGTGCATTTATAGAAAACCAATAATACTTTCCCCTAAATAACCTGCGTGGGGTGTGTGTGCATATGCATCATTCTGACCGCACTACTTGAGAGAATTACTTTTCCATCCAGCAGCGCCAGACGCTGATGTCAGTCTAAGAGCGCGTGCAGGAGAGCAGAGAGCCACATACGCTCTGCACTGACATGGTGTTACTCGTGCCAAACACTGGAGTCCTCAGAGAAGAGCGCTGCATTACGCAACCTCTCTGAAACTACTGCATTAGACTGAAGCTGAAGCCTGGATGAATCTCACAAAAATGATTTAGAAATCATCCTGTAGCTCAGTTGGAAGAAAACAAGTATACTTCAAGTTCATTTTATGAGGTGTACTTAAGTAATGTTCAAGTATCAATGTACTTGCAAGTGTACTATTTCAGCACTGCTTGGGACTAAATTGGCCCAATTTAGTATATAAAAAGTATTCGTTTAAGTGTACTAAAAGTTTAACAGTAGTAAAAAACTAGTTCACAACTACGTTTATCATTTGTACTGCATCTGTACTACAAGCAGGCCCGGCTCCACGGGGGGGCCAGGGTGGGCCTGGCCCACCCAATCAGAGGCTTGGCCCACCCTGGCCCCACACCACATAACAGCCAATCACAAAATTAGTGTGATATTCAATTCAGCTCCAGACCAAGCTGCAACCTCCCCCTTAGTAGTGCTGCTAAAATATATTTTTTTTCTAAACATGTCTCTAAAATATGTTAAACCGTTCAATACCGCTTCTCTACAGTATCCATATGACAGCGAGTTCACGCACATCGCAGCCTCCTGTCACTCACTCAGCGCAGCGGCAGGCCTCGAGACTCTCGTTCGGTCCGGTTGAAGCGTTTTTGTTATGATATAACAACTGATACGACAACTTTAGCATTCATTCATTCAGTGTTTCCCATTAATGACCCTGTGCGCCGCCACCGTTTCATAATGAACCGAAAATTTAAAACATAAATGGTCTCTACATTGTATTTTGCCAATGAACTAAAATCGAAACCGTAATGGCTTTGTGCCTTAATAAAGCACCAAAATATATACAGTGATTAAGTATATACTATTTAGTCTGTTTGTGCTGCGTGTTTTAAAGAGAAGTGTGCACTTTGCTCACACGATCAGCTGGCGATTTGGTGATCAAAATTAAAGCTCAAGGATTAGAAATTGGCTACAAACTAGTATTTTAATTTTCCTATACGTTGTGTAAAGTAGCCTAACCAATATATATATATATATATATATATATATATTAGATTGCATTTGTTACAATATCTATATGGATATTACTGTCATGTATGTATTATTATTTTATTGTTATAATTGTTTGGCATTCTAAAACACCTAAAACGATGTAGACTTTATATCACAACTAAAAATATGTTTGAACCCTCTTTAATGTCCAGGTACAAGTCAATGTTGTTTCTTTGGTCAATTTGCACACTGTACATGAGTTGAAGCTCTTAATTTTGAGCTTCCAAAGTGCACCAGATTGATGCATTTAACCTTAAAATGTACAAAATTTTCTTACGGGGGTGTATGCCCCCGGACCCCCCTAGAGGAGGTATTGGACAAAAGTTCTAATTTCGTACAGTATAAACAGCTCGTGCAAAAACATTTAAATAATAAAGGTTGCAAATATTATTTGTGTTATCTCACATTATATTTTGTAATGTGATTTTTCAAAATAGTATAATAGTTTATAACAATAACAATAACAATAACAAACAACCCTAACAATTGCCTTATCTATATCAATAGACATGTGAGATTAAAGCATTAAAGCCCCCCACCAATCCGACCGGCCCACCTGGAATATCATTTGGCCCACCTTTCATCTCATATCTGGAGCCGGGCCTGACTACAAGTGAACATAAATATACTAGTAGTTTACAATTTTAATACTAGTGCATTTTTTAGTATATGAAAGTACACTTTAAAGTATGCTCTCAGTTTAGTAGTTTTACAGCACACTGTAAAAAATTATTTTCATGATGCGTTATCAAAACATTTTTTCTCATGTCAAATCAACTTAATTAATGTGGTTCAGATAACATAATATTTTGAATTTCTGTTGATCGCCTTTATTGTATCAACTCAAACTATTTAATTTCAATGAACTCAAAATTTTAAGGCAACTTTTTTTAAGTTAAACCAACATTTTGTTTTTTACAGTGTAAAATCACACATAGTTTACTATTTATATATTATTTTTGCACTTTAACTATGCATTTTATACTACTATGTTCCTATTTAGGTATTAATTTTTTATACTTGAAATATACCTTTAACTGTACTTTAATTTATTTTAAAAACGACATTTCATTCAGTAACAGTAATGTTTGATGATCGCGTTATTTTACATTTGTGTATCACTTGTTTCTGCTTCTTCTTCGCCTATGTTTTGATACGGAGATTCTGTACTCTTTCAGAAAATTTGTAATAGCGCCCCCTGCTGTATAACAGTGAAAACACTAATAGACTGAAAATTCAGTCAGTGGCAGGGAAAGAGTAAAGTAGATTCTTATGTACACTACAAGTGGACTAGCCTAAACAAAAATTCAGATATTCAGAATTAGGAAAACATCGATCTGTTTTCTTTATAAATATTTTCAAACAATCTAAGTTTATAAGACTGTGTATAAAACAATGTGGAAAAAGCAATTAATAGGCTACTAAAAAGTATACTTGAGTACAAGTATAGGCCAAATTAGACTTTTTAAGTCAAGTATACTTAAAAAGTATAATTCTGAGAAGTAAATAAAAAGTAGGCTGAAAGTATACTTTCTTATTTTTTTAGTTTAAAAGAAGTATACTAATAGTACACTTGAATAAACTTCTTTTTCGTAAGTGATGGCACACGGCCAAGGTGAAAAACACTACTGAAGCACACCTTGACAGCTTATCTTTCATCTGTTCTTCAAGAAACAATAAAATGATACTTCAACAAGTGTGTGTTAAGTGCTAAGTAATAGAATTGGGACATTTACAGCAACAAATCCCTATAAATGAGAAATGAAACCCTGTGGCAGAGGTAATCAAATGGGGATTCAGCCAACAGATCTAGGAACATTGGCAAAGAAGAACAACTGAGAGAAATGAAAACAGACACTTGCAAAACTGATGAGATCTACAGGAAAAATTGAAAGAACTTTCTGTGTTATCAGTGCAAGCACTGGGCATTATGTAACTGAAGAAAAAGCTTCAGTGGTTAAACAGTTGACTGGTTCTGGCAGTGAATGGATAAGAAGTGCAGTCAGAGGATGTTGTGATTACCTGTAAAGGCCCCAAGATGGAGCTGGTGGTGTACATGAAGAAGAGACGCAGATAGCTCAGAACATTGGCGAAAGCAAAAAGCCCTTCAGCAACCAGGATGGGATGGAATGCATCCCAGTTTTTCCTATCTAATTCCTTGTTCTTGAACTGAAGCAGAGGACAAAAGAAAGGCTGGTGTAAATTGTTATCAGAGACACTTTAGAGATCTTAAACATTGTCAGCCAAACTGGCCAGTGCTCAGTAGAGTCTAGACATGTTGTGATTTATAAATATGGTGATTTCAAAAATGAAAATTCTGTAATTTACTCGTACTTGTGTCATTCCAAACACAACATTTCTTCTTTCATGAAACGCAAAAGATGTAGTACTTCTTTTATGTAGACA
Source organism: Megalobrama amblycephala (assembly GCF_018812025.1). Lineage (NCBI taxonomy): Eukaryota > Metazoa > Chordata > Actinopteri > Cypriniformes > Xenocyprididae > Megalobrama > Megalobrama amblycephala. Next base: position 32,083,554 of record NC_063065.1, read on the forward strand.
GAAAGTCATAGCTTGGAAAGAAAAAGGTATGCGTAAATGATGACAGAATTTTCATTCTTGAGTAAATTTGTGACTAATGAAATGTTCTGGACTGCGGTTTATACCTTGCTGTGAGCCACCATTCTTAGAGCAAAGGTGGCCAAATAAAGTGAGTTCATGACGAAACTTAGCTGGTTCCGTGACTCTTCCAGGAAATCTTCTAATCCCTCATACCATAGACGCTTCACATCTGACCACACCATGCCTGCAGAGAGAGGAATTCGCCATCAGCGCAAAGAAGCGTTCAAGCAGCAAGTCAGAAATTACTTATTTCTGGCAGTTTTGAATGTCTTCCAGATTTCACGATAATCCCTGCAGGGCCATTATAACTCACAGAAACATGCCTGACTGAAGACTCAGAAATGAATGATATAACGTCACAACAGCAAGTTATAAAGTCAGAATTGAAGATATAAACTCGCAATTCTGACTTTATAACTCACTATTGTGACTTTATATCTTGCAATTTAAAAAAAAGACAATTACGACTTTTAATCTCACAATTCTGACTTTTTTTTCTCACAATTGTGAAGTTTACATCTTGCAATTCTGAATTTTTTTCTCAGAATTGTATGATATAAGTCACAATTGTGAGTTATAAAGTCAAAATCAGGGAAATAAAGTTGCAATTGTGAGAAATAACTTTATATCTCGTAATTTTGACTTTTTTCCTTGCAATTCTAACTTTTTTCTCACAATTCTGGCTTCTTTTCTCAGAACTGTGAGATATAAACTTGCAATTGCAAGTTATAAAGTCCAAGTTCTGAGGGGAAAAAGACTGACTTTTTATATCTTGCAATTCTAACTTTATTACTTCGCAATTGCAACATATATCATGCAATTGCAATTTTATATCTCACAACTGCGACATACATCACGCAATTCTGACTATAACTTAGAATTGTGACTTACATCAAGCTATTGCGACTTTATATCTCACAATTCTGACTTTAAAGGTGCCATAGAATTTAAAATTGAATTTACCTTGGCATAGTTGAATAACAAGAGTTCTGTACATAGAAATGCAATACAGTGAGTCTCAAACTCCATTGTTTCCTCCTTCTCGTGTAAATCTCATTTGTTTAAAAGACCTCAGAAGAACAGGTGAATCTCAACATAACACTGACTGTTACGTAACAGTCGGGATCATTAATATGTACGCCCCCAATATTTGCATATGCCAGCTCATGTTCAAGGCATCAGACAAGGGCAGCCAGTATTAACGTCTGGATCTGTGCACAGCTGAATCATCAGACTAGGTAAGCAAGCAAGAAAAATAGTGAAAAATGGCAGATGGAGCAATAATAACTGACATGATCCATGATAACATGATATTTTTAGTGATATCTATAAATTGTCTTTCTAAATGTTTCATTAGCATGTTGCTAATGTACTGTTAAATGTGGTTAAAGGTGCCGTAGAACGTGTTTTCACAAGATGTAATATAAGTCTAAGGTGTCCCCTGAATGTGTCTGTGAAGTTTCAGCTCAAAATACCCCATAGATTTTTTTATTAATTTTTTTAACTGCCTATTTTGGGGCATCATTAAATATGCGCCAATTCAGGCTGCTTCCCCTTTAAATCCTCACGCTCCCCACCCCCCGAGCTCTCGACTGCCTTTTATCAGCATAAACAAAGTTCACACAACTAATATAACCCTCAAAATGGGTCTTTACAAAGTGTTCGTCATACAGCATATCAGATCGTGTAAGTATAGTATTTATTTGGATGTTTACATTTGATTCTGAATGAGTTTGATAGTGCTCCGCGGCTAAAGCTAACATTACACACTGTTGGAGAGATTTATAAAGAATGAAGTTGTGTTTATGAATTATACAGACAGCAAGTGTTTAATAATGAAAATAACGACGGCTCTCTTGTCTCCGTGAATACAGTAAGAAACGATGGTAACTTTAACCTCATTTAACAGTACATTAGCAACATGCTAACGAAACATTTAGAAAGACAATTTACAAATATCACTAAAAATATCATGGATCATGTCAGTTATTATTGCTCCATCTGCCATTTTTCGCTATTGTTCTTGCTTGCTTACCTAGTCTGATGATTCAGCTGTGCACAGATCCAGATGTTAATACTGGCTGCCCTTGTCTGATGCCTTGAACATGGGCTGGCATATGCAAATATTGGGGGCGTACATATTAATGATCCCGACTGTTACGTAACAGTCGGTGTTATGTTGAGATTCGCCTGTTCTTCGGAGGTCTTTTAAACAAATGAGATTTACACAAGAAGGAGGAAACAATGGTGTTTGAGACTCACTGTATGTCATTTCCATGTACTGAACTCTTGTTATTTAACTATGCCAAGATAAATTAAATTTTTAATTCTAGGGCACCTTTAAAGTTACCATCGTTTCTTACTGTATTCACGGAGACCAAAGCCATGTCGTTATTTTCATTATTAAACACTTGCAGTCTGTATAATTCATAAACACAACTTCATTCTTTATAAATCTCTCCAACAGTGTGTAATGTTAGCTTTAGCCGCGGAGCACTATCAAACTCATTCAGAATCAAATGTAAACATCCAAATAAATACTATACTCACATGATCCGATGTATGCATGCAGTATGCATGATGAACATTTTGTAAAGATCAATTTGAGGGTTATATTAGCTGTGTGAACTTTGTTTATGCACTGTATTATAGTCGAGAGCTCGGGGGGCGGGGAGCGCGAGGATTTAAAGGGGCCGCAGCCTGAATCGGTGCATATTTAATGATGCCCCAAAATAGGCAGTTAAAAAATGAATTAAAAAAAATCTAGGGGGTATTTTGAGCTGAAACTTCACAGACACATTCAGGGGACACCTTAGACTTATGTTACATCTTATGAAAGAACGTTCTAGGGCACCTTTAAAACTTGCATTTGTAACTTTATATCTTTATATTCTGATTTTTTTACTCGCAATTGCGAGAAGAAAAGTCAAAATTGTTAGCTAAAAAGTCCCAATTACCTTTTTTTATTTTTTTATTCAGTGGTGGAAACAAGCTTCCATAATTTCCACTATAAGTGTAAGTATATAAAAAAGTGTAAATAGTCTTAGATGCTAGTCATACTTAGTGCAAATAGTGGCAGATTGTGTATTGTATTAAATTTTACAACAATGTGCAATAATAACATATTATTTACAACAACATACTTGTCGCTATCCCTAAAGTCCTCACCATTTTTTTTGCTTTACCGTTTCTACTGTCATCATCAGAGAGCAAGACTGCTCAGTGTTCAGACAGTGATATAGAATTATAAATCATGATTAATGTGAAAAAACAGAGCAGGACGCATGGTAAAAAAATCAAGAATTTGTTATTAAAGTCAGCAATACACGAAAGTTGCGATAGTCTTTTCTTCCCTATTGTGATGTATATACGAGTGAAACAGCTTCTGAATAAGACTAAATGTAGGGCGGGACTTGATTTTGTCCATAGGGAATTGATTGGGTTGTGGTTTGCTATTGGTCAATCTCCTGTGAGTGACAGGTTGCCCCGCCCTCGCACCAGTAAACATTTAATTAGAGAAGAAATGTCAATGCAAGAGGGAGGGGAAGTTATTTTGATTAAAGATTGCATGAATTTAAAAACAAAATGATCAGCACTAATAAATACTGCAACATTTCATAAAAAAAAAAAAAAAAAAGAATTGCCAATTTTGATTTCATGGTGACTTTAAGGCTTATAATGTGAAATGGTGTTTACAATTACTCAGTGTTTTTAGGTACATAGGTGTAACTTATGAAAGGGTGCCACCCCAATGACAGCATTTATTGCATTTATTGTATGGACAAAAGACATTTTTCAATGCCAATATGCTTTTTGAAGGCATATTGCAAAGACACTTTCCAAAATATCTTTTGTGTTTCACAGAAGAAAGCCATACAGGTTTGGATACAGGTTGTGGATGAGTAAATGATGACAGAACTTTTGTGTCAAATGGCTTTGAATGGGGCTCAATGAGAATCAAAAACATTTCATTTATAAAGTATTAAAGTCATTACATTATAAAAAAAATCATTATTTGGTTGAATTTCCAGCTAATTTGTGGTAATGCTTCAGTAGATTTTGAAATATGGGTGGAAGATTAAATGATGTGGCAGAGGTGACAACACAACAAAGGACACAAAACATGCTGAACTAGTTTTGAAGATATTTGAATATGTATTCTGTTGACATTTTGAAGCATGAAAGTAAACCGGAGGGCTTGTGTCTTGTGGCTTGGAAACAGTCCAATTGTTTTGGAAATTATGATGGGCTGATGGGCTGAATATGATTTGCATTACAGAATGGATTTGTAAGATGATTAGTACATTGTGTTAGCAAAAAAACTCAGAAATCTGGTATTAAGCTGGAGAGGAAGCTGATGTGATGAGAGCATATTGCATTTCTAAAGAAGCATTATTTTAAATGACATTAGCTGCGATGTGTATTCTTAAAGGGATAGTTCATCCAAAAATTTGGTTTGATGGGCCCATTTTTTATTCTTTTCTTCTATAATAAGGAAGTCAGTGGGGTCCATCAACTGTTTAGTTACCCATATTCTCAAAATATCTTCGTTTGTGTTCAGCAGAAGAAAGAAATTCATACAGGTTTAGAACAACCTGAGGATGTGGGTGAACTATCCCTTTAAAGCTGAAGTGTAAAGAAATCATCTTCCTCCCTCTAGTGGTCTAAATATCCTTGATCATATGGCATTCATTTAGTCAGGCTGCACAATAAACCATACAAATCTGAGGCCATAAATACATCAGAAATTATATTTTACATTATTCATAAATGGTAAGTCTTAGAAGGAAGCTGGACAAAAACGAAAACAAGTGCCATTAGCAACAAATTACCCAGTGGTATCATGGCAATGTGCTCTAGAGAGATGATAACCACTAGCTGTGTTTCTCACTTCCACATTATGGAACATTATCTATGTAATTTATCATACTAATGGTGCTGTAAAATTATGAAGAACAGATGGACGAACTGAATGTTTATACTGCGAATAAGTCTACAGCTGGTGGCTCCACTGTAATCATTTATTTTACTTCATAAGTATAATCTTTACAAAGGTGGATATGAAAGAATTGTGACACTGGGAACATGAAACTCTTAACAAGATTCAGAAATGGGTACCTTTGTCATTATTACAAATGCCCCCATAATAACTGTATATTTGATGGTTTCCTTTTCCTTAAAATCAAGTTTTTAAAGGATTACTTAACTTCAGAATTAAAATTTCCTGATGATTTACTCACCCCCATGTCATCCAAGATGTCTTTCTTTCTTCAGTCGAAAAGAAATGAAGGTTTTTAAGGAAAACATTGCAGGATTTTTCTCCATATAGTGGACTTCAATGGGCACCAAACGGTTGAAGGTCAAAATTACAGTTTCAGTGCAGCTTCAAAGAGCTCTACATGATCCCAGACGAGGAATAAGAGTCTGATCTAGAGAAACCATCTGACATTTTCTAAAAAAAATTAAAAATATATACTTTTTTAACCACGAATGCTCGTCTTGCACTGCTCTGTGATGCTCCACGCATTACGTAATCACATTGGAAAGGTCATGCGTGACGTAGGTGGAAGTACTGATCCAGTGTTTACACAGCAAAACAGACAAAGACTGAGTCAAACGGCTTTTATAAAAAAAGGTAAAACAACGATGTCGGATGATTTTGAAATTGGAGGAGAAAATGAGATTGAGTTTTTCGCTCTACCTCGGTACTTCCGCCTACGTCACGTGTGAGCTTTCCAACATGATTACGTCATGCGTGGAGCATCACAGAGCAGTGCAAGACAAGCATTTGTGGTTATAAAGTATATAATGTTTATTTTTTTAGAAAATGAGCGATGGTTTCTCTAGATAAGACTCTTATTCCTCGTCTGGGATCATGTAGAGCTCTTTGAAGCTGCACTGAAACTGACATTTGGACCTTCAACCCGTTGAACCCCAGTGAAGTCCGCTATATGGAGAAAAATCCTAAAGATTATTTGGTTTGACTTGAGTTTGGCCTAAGCGTGTTCATTTCAGGCTTGTATTTTTTCCTCGTGTCTTGTTTATATGACTTGTGAACTCAGTGGAAGATTTGTACTTGCTTTGCAACTGATTTACCATTGGTAAATTAAACCTCTGTATTCTCTGTTCATTTTGTAGAAACCACACGCTCACACGCTTGCATGCAGATCCATACACGTATACACACAATACCTTTGGATAAGCAATAAAGACTTGTGAACCTGAGTGACTAGACTGGACCTGTTCTTACCGACAGCCCCACTGGCTTCAAGCTAGCTATCTACCTGAGCATTCCTCCTTACTTCTTTTCACAAACCATCTGCAAATTCATCACTCATCACCTTACGTAACAACCTACCTTGATAACCAATCACGTCAACATGTAGGTGGGCTTTAGCATATCATTTTTGTTTGATAGACAGAAAGCATGCTAAGAAAATAAATAGACAAAAGTGTATTTTGTATGTACTAAATGCTGCCCATCCTCACCTATGATCCAGAGAATGAGAAGGTAGTCTATCAACTGCAAAGGGGGACCCGTTAAGTTCTTCTTCTCCCCATTGTAGACCAGTGAATACAGGTTAAGAAGCAGTAGAAAGGTGAAGTAAGATGCACTGTGAATGATGAACTTGACGAAAGGTGTGTGGATGACCTGGCCCACGCGAGAACGAGGTCCCAGCAGGTAGCAGACGGACAGCAGCGGCCACAGCAGAACAACACTCAAAACATACAGGATCTTTAAGCATGTGTGCTTGCGGCGGTAGCTCGCCATCTCGCCGAACCACACCGTGTTCAGGAACTGCTGACAATTGGACTGGGCGACAAACTGTACAGGTCAGAAAACGAGAAAACACATAACACAGAGTATAAGGTCTTTTCTTATAAAATAATGGATGATATATCTGTCAAGTCATTTATTCGGACAATATCTGTCCATTGATTAAGGGGTGCATTTCCTAACTATAGTTGCAGTTAGCAACATAGTTTAACAATTTGATGTTGTGACATTCACAAAAAAAAAAAAAAATTGATTTCACTTTTTTAAGCTTTAGTTAGTGTGTAATGTTGCTGTTTGAGCATAAACAACATCTGCAAAGTTACGACGCTTAAAGTTCAATGCAAAGAGAGATATTTTCTTTTAAATAATTATCTGTTTAAGGACTACAACAAACGGCTGGTAGGGACTACAACGAGCTTCTTCCCGGGTTGGTGACATCACAAACCCTAAAATTTACATAAACCCCGCCCCCGAGAACACACAACAAAGTGGGCGGGGCCATGTTGGTCTGCTTTAGAGAAGAGGAAGAGTTGTTGTAGTAGAGTGTTGTTGACATGCCGTCATTTTACGCCGGACTGCTTCACAAACGAGGGTCAATTCAACACAAAAGATGAACATGACGGCACATGCTAGTGGATGAGTTGAATCAACTCCACAGCAACTACATCAATTTATCCACTAAATTCAGAAACATGTCCAGTTTCATTCTAAAAGTTGTAACTTCTTCCTGAGTCTCTCCATCAGTGTCGACTCCGGTTTGAACAATGTAAGGCTGAACACCGTTACTGACAATCCTCATTTTGGCTGCGTGAGATTCTCCAGCTTTGTTGTTGTTGAGCTGTTAAAGCTCCGCCCTCTTCTGGAAAGGGGGCAGGAGCAGCAGCTCATTTGCATTTAAAGGGACACACACAAAAACGGAGTGTTTTTGCTCACAGGGGTAAATTTGACAAGCTATAATAAATGATCTGTGGGGTATTTTGAGCTGAAACTATTTTGAGCTGGATTTTTATTAACTAACATTAACAAAGATTAATAATAACCATCATAGTTTGAATGACGGATATGTGACATAGTTACTACCGTTTCGGGAAACTTAAAAATAGGTTCTTTATTGGTATCTTTGGTTCTATGAAGAACCTTTAACATTCATTGAACATTTCATTTGCACAAAAGGTTCTTTATAGTGGAAAAAGGTTCTTTAGATTATTAAAATGTTCTTTAGATTATATAAATAAAAAACGGTTCTTTTATACTGTAAAACCCCATAAATTACGGTAACTCAAACCATTTGAGGTAACCGATTGCCTAAAACCATTTAAGTTAAACCAATAAGTATGAGTACTGTAAACTCGTATACAATAAGTTAAATTCACTTATATTTTAGTGTTGGTTTAGTCAATCATTAGAGTAAATTCAACCTCATTCAAACCTCATTCAGTTTGAATTCAGGTAACATATCTAAGTCTTAACAACTATATAGCTACTTAAATTGTTTGAGGAAACCGATTGCCTTGAAATGGTTTAAGTTCCTCAAACTCAAAGTAATAAAGTTACATAAGAATAAACAAAAACTAACATTGCTACAAAGTAATGATGACAGAACAATAAGAACTGTTCACTGAAACTTTTTAGGGTTTGAATAGCAATTAGAAGGTTTGAGCAGACAAAAGCACAGTAAGTTTTGTTAAAAATTCTCATGAACCTCTTTTTGGTTGTATTTGATGGCCAGTTTGAGGCGACTGAGGTTCATGCGTTCCTCCAGCAGGCCTCTCTTGTCTACGTGGTCCTCATTGGACGTGTGGTTCAGGATGACCTCCAGCTCGCGAGAGTTGCGGGCCTGAGCCAGCAGGTCCTTGGCAAACATCTTGCACTGCTTGGCAAGTTCTTCATAATCATTCCTGTAATATATAACAACAATGAGAGACAGAATGAGCGGCAGAAGGAAATCCTTCATTTCTTCTACACTCTTAAAAATAAAGGTTCTTTTGGCATTTCCATTGCACAAAAGCTTCTTTATAGTGGAAAAGGGCTCTTTAGATTTGTAAAATGTTCATTGCATTTAGTAAAAAATGGTTCATTAAAAAGGTTTTTTGAGGTTCTTCTATGGTTCTCAACTTTGGCCCTCAAGATCTACTTTCCTGCAGAGTTTACCTCCAAACTTAGCTGTGTTCGAAATCCCTGTATTGCCTGCCTGTTTTGACCCAGTTTGTGATTCTCTGCTGCCTGCCTTTGCTTTGCTTCTGATCTGTGATTGTTCTCCGCCTGCCCTGATCTACAGCCTGTTTATCGACCACGACTTTGTAGTGGTGGGAGAAACTAAGCTTTTCAAAGCTTTGAATCAATTGAACCAATTGCTTTGCAAAATAATTCATTGTTTCGAAGCGTTCGAAACACCACACGCTGGTCAAAACAGTGTAAATGCAACAAAAACTCATGCCATACATGCATAAAACAGCTTTTACAAATCCATTGCAAATGTTTTATTGAAAGCATAATGCAATTAACTAATCATAAATATTAAGTGTCTGTATAATATGTATTATTTTATCAATTTTCAGGGCTTGTTTTGTTTATTCTATGGATGGTGTCAGCTAAACAGAGACTATTAACTACTATTATTCCTTTTAATTATAAAAATACCTCATTAAGACGTCTACAAATGTGTAAAACTCATCAGAGATCAGGTAATAGACACTTTTAGACACTTAATACTCAGGTAAAAGACAGACAATTTTTCAATGATTCACCACTGGGGGGCGATCTCAGTAAATCTGCATGATTCATGGGTTCGCAGAGATCGCCCCCCAGTGGTGAACAATTGAAATTTCCAAATGTTTCGAAACAGTGTTGACGTAACAAAGCCTCGTTTACTGAAATCACGTGACTTTGCCAGTTTGCACGCTCCGAACCAATGATTCGAAACAAAAGATTCATAAAGGTTTCGAAGCTTCATGAACCAGGTTTCAAAATCGTCCATCACTACAACTTTGTTTGCTCTCTGTTGCTGTGTTTGCTGGTATTTGACCTTTGCCTGTTTGACAACGTTTTTAATAAAGGAAAAATGTAATAATCAATTATAAAGTAATTTATACCTGTATGATATTACACTGTACCCACATTGGACCAGCGGTTTGGAAAATGGATGGATGATTCAGCTGCAGGCACTATCTTCAGTGCATTATTTCTCTAGCCATGAAGTGTACATCAGCTGTACGCTCCTTATTGCGGTGTGCGTTATGGGATTGAATGAGTGCACTTGATGGTTTCAGACACCACTGCAGATGGCTGTGTCCTCAAATAGTGCCCTATTTAAGAGTAAAGTGGGGCGATTTCAGACACAGCCCTTGATTAAACTCGCCTACCTGCTAATAATCCTGAAGACATTGATTATCTTGTTCAGATATGTTTGATTAGGGTTGGAGCTAACTCTGCATTGGACCTTGAGGGCCAGAGCTAAGAATCCCTGTTTTAGCAGCTGATTTGAAATTTAAAAGGCATTCTTATAAGTGCAGTAAGCGATTTCTGAGAAACGCTATTGAAAATTTAAATCAACAATAAAATGTATTTGTACATAGTCCTGGCTGTGTAAATAGGAGAAAAAACAAAGTGGATTGGACCAGTCCACCGAGCACCAAAACAATCTTGTAGCCAATCAGCAACAGGGATAGGGGAGGAGAGAGGGTGAGCAAGTGGGATGTTTGTAGAAAGAGTGGTATAGCTGAGATATTACCAAAGAGGAAACATTAGAGGAATATAATTGGAAGTAGGAGAGTTAGGCAAGATCTAGGATCCGCATTAATATAGGAAAAGCGTTCCAGCGCTGGAGAGACGTTAGAGAGTGGGAAGACCTAAAAATGGATGCTGAGGTTGCTATGTTTCTGTCCAGTATGAGTAACATTGTCTTTTGCTGTTTCACAGAACCAAGATATGCTTTTGTTATGCTGCTGTTGTTTTTGTTGAATCACAGCTGATTCATCCATACTTGCGCGAGCTGTTAAGCCCGGGATACACTGCACGATTTTAGCAATCCTATAAGATCATTACAAATCACACTGTGCGACATGGATCTATTAAGCTTGGGTACGACAAGCATGTAGACTGTACGATGATGACACCTGTTGACTTGTAAGATGCAAGTTTCTATAGAAGAATAAAATGTCATCAGCATGTGCTACTTGTTAACAAAAAGACCATGTTGAATCACACTTCGGCAGTTGTAGATTTCATGCGTGCTGAAAAAAAAGGAAGCGGCGAAAGAAGAAGGGAAAAGAGCTTTAGGTAAGCAGTTTTAAGTTTTAGCGCCATGTCGTAGGTTGTAGCAGCAAACATACTGTGCAATGATCATGCTGAATTTCTGATACTGTCAGAAAATGATCGTAGGCTATCTTTGGTCGCAAGACCAGGAAAACAGCCGTCTTTGAACCTCTCTCACTGTACGACATATGAACACGGATTAAGAGCCATGATCACAGAAATTGCCACGATTGTTTCACGATGGCAATATTTCATCTGGGACAGCCAAAAATCGTGCAGTGTATCCCGGGGTTTAGTCATTGCCTGTGTTGCATAGAGTGCTTATTATTTTGGGGGCGGAGCAATGGATGGAGGGGTGTTTTTGTTTGGGTGTCCATTTAAAATATGTGTTTACATAGACTCTAATAATCTGATTGTAACCACATCAATCAAAATGAATTGGCCAAAGTTTACACTACACCATTTTCAACTAAAAACAGAAAACGTTTTATGCGTTTTGGCCATTCGTTTACATGACAACGGCATTTTGGGGGCCTGAAAATGCAAACTTTTGAAAATGGTAGCAATATTGCCTCTGTGTAAACTATGAAAACACGAATTTGTGAAAACAGTGGCGTCACATGCATACGTATTACGTGTTCAGTCTATAGGAGTGTAGTGTATCTTTAAAAAGTGACATCGCCACCTACTGGCCTGGCAGCAGAATGCAGCGTTTTTAGTAGTTTCCGAGGATCAGTGTGAACGGGGATCATTTTGACAACGTTGTCGTCTGTACGCGAAAAACGCAAAGGAAAAACGTGTCCGTATTTAGTACATCATTGTCATGTAAATGTAGGCCTACCCTAAAATTCAATGTAGATTGCAAGGGGTGGTTTAAACCTTTTCTAATCCAATCGAGAGGACATGTAAACACTTCATCAGATTGAAAACTGAAACTGAAAAAGTACTATGCATGTGCAATGATGTAGAAATGCTATAATGACGTGTGCCACGAGGAACGAGCTGTTGTTGAATGAAGTGTCATAAATGACTGCCGTATCGTTCTAAAATGTTCCTTTCTCTCATCGTCTGTGAATTGGAGCAGGACAACATCCCACCAGTCCTTGTGTTGGACTCTCATCCACAGAAGCCTTGTTTTGGGTGCAGAAATGGTCATTTTTACTGCTTGATAAATATAAGGAGCATGGCACAATGGTTAATGCGCTCCTCGTCTCCTGATTAGGATATGAAATAGATAAATATTAAGCCTGCTCTTTAAAACAAAGAAAATAAGCAATTTAGGAGATTATTATGCACAAACAGCAGGAAACTCTGTATATTAGTGCAGTGCGCACACGTCAAAACATCTATTCTGATTTGAAGCTTGTGACATATAAACACACATCAACCTGATCACTATTTAACATTCATGTAAACACTACTTTCAAGTTCATCAATCAGAATTCATTCCGATTGAAACAAAATGTGTCCATGTAAACATAGCTAGTGTTTCTCAGAAACTGCTTACTTCACCTTTAACTCAATATGATGTCTAAAGTGTCTAACAATCGGCAAAAATCCTGGTTCTTTCGACAACAGAATACCTTTGTCCCCAGTAAATGAATTGCAATTCAAATGCATGCATCTGTAACATGGCCAAAACCAAAGCAAAGAGGGTATTTGCTGCTGTTTAGCTCTCTCCGTTCAGCAGCTATCCCTATGAGACCTCTTTCCCTAATCACTCTTCCATTACCGAAACTCCACTTCCACCAGGCTCAGCTCTTTCAGATCAGTGCTGAGCTCAAATGCTCTCAGGATGGGGTCTTCTTCTGTTAGCATGATCAAGGATGGGCTGGCGAGGCATCGGTAGATATCTAGCCGGAACCTGCAAGAGAGGATGAAGGAGGAGAACACTAAAAATAATGCAACTCAACTCCAGGTTGTACATTTATTTTAGCATGTCTGTGTTTGTGCTTATTAAATGTATTTATAGGTGAGTTTTCAATAGGGACTAATTGAAATCCCCAAGAATGTATAAGTTGAAATATGCTTATATATATAATTATATTATATATCTCTTCTGCTCACCAAGGCTGCACTTATTTGATCAAAAATACAGTAAAATCTGTGAAATACTATTACTGAAGCAGAGTTAAAGTTAATGAGATAATTAATCAATTAATAAGGCTGTGACTTAAGTCACTTGTTGTTCTTGTGTTTTTTCTTATTTCTTCAGTGATTCTGCTTGTTAACAGCAGGTGTTCATCACTAATGCGCAATCATTACTTAATTAATTGCTTAATTATCTCATTAACTTTAACTCTGCTTCAGTGTTATTTTAACACTATTTAGAGAGGGACCATATGTACTCTGAGCAGAGCTGATTTAACTCTGGAGATTTTGCTGTGTACCATTTAAATGAACTCTTTTCTATGTGAATGTATTTTAAAATGTAATTTATTCCTGTGATCAAAGCTGAATTTTTAGCATCATTACTCCAGTCTTCAGAGTCACATGATCCTTCAGAAATCATTCTAATATGATTTGATGCTCAAGAAACATTTCTGATTATTATTAATGTTGAAAATAGTTGTGTACGCACCAGCTTTCAGCCCACTACCAATTAGGTTTTTACCATTAGTTAAGTACTATACAAAGCTAAAAAACATTTCAGAACATTTTACCATATCAAACACTCTTTGAGCCTGGAGAAATGTTTAGACATACTTAAAAATTTCTCCCTCTCTTTCCCTGTCTTCCCCACTTTCTTTTAACCCTGATTTCCCTTTAATGTTCCAGAATATCAGCATGGCTGAAACTCGGAATCTCTCAAATATCTTGTTTATTTTCAGATTATAGAGGAATATAAAGTTCCAAAGTCCAATTTTTACAAATATTTTCAAAAAATAGATAAAGAAGAATTGAGAATGGAAACAACAGAGATCGAAGACCTTTTATTGAATTAAATCAGTTTAAAGGGATCAATATTGAGGAAATATGATATCTTGTCTATAATTGCACCTCTGCTTTACTGGGACTGAAGGGTGTGTGGGAGAAGGATATTGGTCAAACCATTGAAGAGAATTACTGGGTTGTTATATGCAATAATGTAAACCCAAAATGGGGATCCATGAGCTCAACTTTAAATTTTTTAACAGGATATATCTTCCACCAATGCGTATTAAGAAGATGTTTATCAACGCTACAGGCCTGTGTTTCAAATGTAAAAAAAAATAAAGGTTCATTCATTCATTGTTTTGGTACTGCGACAAAATTTTGCCATATTGGAAAAAAATACGTAATGAAAGATCTTCTTGGAATAAACTTTGATATGACCCCAGGTTTGTATTTATTGAATTTTAATGTGAACAGTCTGTTTAAAAAAAGTTGCAATACAGTTAATCATCGTCCTGGTATATTTAGCTAAAAAACTACTTTGGTCTGCATCACTGGCTCCTTCTTTTAAAATGTGGATATCACAGATTGCTGCATGGTTGCCACTTAAGAAGCTCACCCACGATTAACATCACAAATCTGACAAATTCTGGAAAATATAAAAGAGCTCTCTTGATGAACAAACAGAACTGCTTTTAACTTCCTTTTATTTCCTATGTAAAGACTGCTCTAAAATACTGTGACCTTTTTGTTTCTTGTCGTGTTAACATTTGTATACATACTTTTTTCTTTTTTAACTTGTGATTACATCTACTTGTTCTTTACTTTTATTAATTTTTTACTTCTTGTTTTTTGGTTTCATACAATCTGTAACATGAATATATGTTGTGAATCTGTTAATGTTATGTTGATAATGTGGGAAAACAATAAAAAAAAGAAAATAGTTGTGTACATTTTATTTTTCAGCAATCTTCAATGAATAGAAAATTCAAAAGAACAGCATTTATTTGAAATTAAATATTTTGTAACATTATAAATGTCTTTACTGTCACTTTTGATCAATTTAATGCATCCTTGCTGAATAAAAGTATTCATTTCTTTAATTAATTTCCCCCCAAAAATACTGACCCCAATATTTTGAACAGAAGTGTAGAATGTTACAAAAGCTTTCTATTTCAGTTTAATGCTTTTCTTTCGAACTTTCTATTCAACAAAGAATCCTGAAAAAAAAAACTGTAGACAACATTTC
Organism: Megalobrama amblycephala; assembly: GCF_018812025.1. Classification (NCBI taxonomy): domain Eukaryota; kingdom Metazoa; phylum Chordata; class Actinopteri; order Cypriniformes; family Xenocyprididae; genus Megalobrama; species Megalobrama amblycephala. The sequence continues at coordinate 32,098,769 of NC_063065.1, forward strand.
TAAAGGATCATGTGACACTGAAGACTGGAGTAATGATGCTGAAAATTCAGCTTTGATCACAGGAATAAATTACACTTTACTATATATTCACATAGAAAACAGCTGATTTACACTGGAATAATATTTCACAATTTTTACTGTATTTTTGATCAGCCGTGGTGAGCAGAAGAGTACGGAAGAGGATTAGGGCCAAGCAATAATAAAAAAATAAAACCATCTCGAGATTAAAGTTGTTAAATTTTCGAGAAAAAACCCGTTAAATTTCGAGAAAAAAGTCGAAATAAAATGTTGAGAATAAAGTCATTAAATTACGAGAAAAAAGTCGTTAAATTACGAGAACAAATTTGTTAAATTATGAGAAAAATATCGTTAAATTTCGAGAAAAAAGTCTAGATAAAATGTTGAGAATAAACTCATTTATAAATTAAATTAAGAGAAAAACTCGTTAAATTTCAAGAAAAAAGTCGAGATAAAATGTTGAGAATAAACTCATTAAATTATGAGAATAAAGTCATTAAATTAAGAGAAAAAACTCGTTAAATTTCAAGAAAAAAGTCGAGATAAAATGTTGAGAATAAACTCGTTAAATTACGAGAAAAAACTCGTTAAATTTTGAGAAAAAAGTCTAAATAAAATGTTGAGAATAAAGTCATTAAATTATGAGAATAAAGTCATTAAATTACGAGAAAAAAGTCGTTAAATTATGAGAACAAATTCGTAATTTAACGAATTTGTTCTCGTAATTTAACGACTTTTTTCTCATAATTTAATGAGTTTATTCTCAACATTTTATCTCGACTTTTTTCTTGAAATTTAACGACATTTTTCTCATAATTTAACGAATTTGTTCTCGTAATTTAACGACTTTTTTCTCGTAATTTAACGAGTTTTTTGCGTAATTTAACGAGTTTATTCTCAACATTTTATCTCGACTTTTTTCTTGAAATTTAACGAGTTTTTTCTCGAAATTTAACAACTTTAATCTCGAGATGGTTTTATTTTTTTATTATTGCTTGGCCCTTAATCCTCTTCCGTAGAAGAGACTTCCTTCAGAAACATAAAAAAATATTAAATTTTTCCAAACTGGTACTGTATAAACAATAAGAAAAAATAATTTTAAAGACACAATAACAATATTTAAAGCTGTAACATTTTAAAATAAATACTTTTTACAAGATCCACTAACTGAAGAATCGCTTAAATACATTTAATGTCGATAACACTGCCTTGTTGAAAAAACTAAAAAAGTTTGAGTTGTGAGAATAAGGGAAGTTAAATAAACCATTCATGGTTTGATTGATTAGATAAAAAGTATTACCTCGAGTGGCGAAGACTGTCCTTCTTGTTCTTGGCATTACAGAGAGTGCACTCGCACCCTACAGCGTGAGGACGGGGCAGAGAGATGTCTTGCTTTAATAGCATGGTCAAAATCTCATAATTGTTCCTGTGGGCAGCGAGAATGACCGGAGCAACATCCATGGTGGTGGAATACTCTGGGTTTTGAATGCGCTGAATCACTTTCTAAAAAAATGGAATAATGCAACATGAAATTATGAATATATATCAAAAGGTTTTTTTAAGATCAAGAGAAAAAATTCCCTCAAGCGTGTCCACCCTGTTGACTGGAGTTTATATAAAAGATGACATGAAATGAAATGATGAAATATATAATTGCAAAACAGACTAACCGCAATAGAAGGCTTGGAGGAACGCCTGGGCCGATGGTTTAGCAGGATGTCGACTGCTCCTACCACTTCTGAATCAATAGCCACTAATAATGCATCTGTGGCCTATGCATGCACACACACACACACACACACACACACACACACACACACACCCATCCCAAATGAACAGATTGGTTTAATCTAACATGTTATGTATGAGCAGAGGACATGGGTGTGTTCTTACCTGACAGCCATGATCCAAGAGCAACTGCAATATGTCTAGATTCTCATTCTCGATTGAAATGGTGACAGCATCTCTCCCAAGCACATCCACACAGTTAATGTTTAATTCACCATGTCGTTTCTCCTCCAGGAGTTTCTTTACCATGTAGTAGTCTCCTTAAAATGCAGTTAGGTAACAATACATTAGGTTCAACGGCACCGAGCGAAAGAGGACAGCGCTTTGTGATGGAAAACAATATAGCCCTTAAAGGAGAGATATCCTTCCCTGAGCCATTTTAGGATTTCTTTATATGGTAAAAGAATAGCAACTGACTCCTGTCTGCACAATGTAACCAGAGGAAATTCATTCGTTTTCCAAGCTGTTTCTGGAATGTTTGGAGATAAACTACGCAGCGCACTGATGTTTAACCAGCTATAAGCCATCAGTCAATCTACTTATCTCAAAACAAATGTAAAATAAATAGGTGAAATTATTATAGTCCATTATTTTAATTGTATGCAATTACTCTCAAACCATCTCTACGGTCAAACTCTATTATTTCACCGTCACATCTTTGTGTTCTATGTTCTAAGTAATCTAAGACATTCTGAAACTGTTACTGTTTTCTCCAAATAAATTGTTTATGTTGTAACATTTTCTCATTTGTTTATATATATAAACATGGACATGGATTTTAGATTGAAATTGTTACAACTGTACACTAAAAAAGAATTCTGGGTTAAAAACAACCCGGTTGAAAATGGACAAACCCAACAGTTGGGTTAAATGTTTTATTTAACTGATTAAAAATGACTATATGTCTGGTTTAAAATGAACCCAAAATATGTTGGAAATTAAAAATCAGACACATAATTACTAGAGGCAACAATAATTTTCAAAAGGTGAACATTTATTAATAAGCAATTTAATAAATGTTTAATTATTATTCATTAATCATATTAATAAATGTTCATTTCCAACATATATTGGGTTCATTTTAAGCAACAATACAGCAATTTTTAAACAATAGTTGAGTTAAATAAAACTACCCAGCAGGATGGGTTTGTCCATTTTCAACCCAACTTGGGTTGTTTTTAAACCAGCATTTTTTACAGTGTATAGAGGAATTTTAAATACTGAGACTAAATTTTGGCTTTTTTGTAGTTTTTCTACTTTATTAAAAGTAAAAATATTCCTCTAAATTAATATTAGGTCACAGAAAGTACATATATAGCGTCTTTATATAGTAAAGATTAAAGCATGTCACTGCTAGGCTTTTATCAGAACAAAATATTTAATATTAAAGCAGAATTATTTTAATAAAACGTGAATAAATAATAGAAACGATAATAAAAAGTATTTTATTTATACCTCAAAATGTATCCAGCATAAATATAACCTCAAATCTGTTGTTGTTGTTGTTGTATTTGAAATCCGTTCTCTAGAGAGGTAAATGAACTCACCCTTCTCGCAGGCCAGCAGAAAGAGCTTCTCGTCCAGAGTGGTCTCCTCCTTCACCTCTCTGACGTCTTTTAACGCCAGATATTTATCCGGTGAGGACACGTCCGTGCCCTGATATAGAGCAGCCATTATAACGGAGAGAGAGTACGGCAAAGCACTGATGTGCATCCCACTGAGCAGATAATTACACCTTTATACACATGAAATCAGCGAGATAAAAAGACGAGCCCTGGTCAGTCCTGATGAAAACGGCGTTACGCGCTCTGATAAGGCCCTCACTATAATGAGAGATTGAGCTCTTTATCTCGGCTTATGTGTATGGTACGGTAGAGAAAACATCCATCAGCGTGTATGACGATAATTTAAAGGTTTTCATAACCAAATCTTCCCCAAACAATAGTAAACACAAGAGGAGGCTGGAGCATCGCGATGTTCTGTTGAGCTGGTGCTGATGATGCTGTGAATGCGCATGCGCGCTCGCTGCAGTTGGAGCATCAATAGTTACATAAGAGATTAATGTCCGTAAGAACCTTATAACACTGGCAAAGCTTAAGTACAGTGCATCTTATTGTATATTTAATAACATGACATAACATGATTCGAGTGCAGTCCTGTTAGCAGTGATGCTCCATTTTATAACCCACGAATTAAACAAGCAATTAAATTTAGAAGAAAGGGGGTTTAAAATATATACATAAATGTAAATATTCTAGTTATATGTAGGCTACATCCTACGTGTTTATATGCTAATGACTTTGTTTTTGATCATGTTTATGGTTGATATATGCTGCTGTTTTGGACAGGTCTCGCTCAGATAATTTGGATAATTCAGAATATAGTGATTTAGTCATATGGACTGCTTTTGTGGTGACTTTGGAACTCAATAGCCTATTTCTATAGACTAAATCTTTCTACTTTTAAGTTCTACATTCAGTAGATTCAATAAATGAGTGGTACAGATAAAACAGTTGTAACATGATCATTTTATTTACAAATTATTACATTCACATAATTTACAATTATGAATTTATGCTACTTTTCTAATAGAATTTATTTACTCTAGTTTACAGTCATTGTTACACGTAGTTAATATAGTAATGCGTATAATTACATGCAACTAACCCTAAACCACATCCTAATCCTATCATAGGTGCATGTAGTTCATTATTATTACTCAGTACTTAAATGTATAATTATTACACTGTAACACAGACACCTTAAAATAAAGCGTAACCCAGTTCATATGCATTATTCATAAGGGTATTTATTAACATTTTGTTAAAGTCTGTATGTACATTGGTATATGACGGTAAGAAAGAAAGGTAAATATGTGACCCTGGACCACAAAACCAGTCATAAGGGTAAATTTTTTTTTTTAAAATTGAGATTTATACGTCATCTGAAAGCTGAATAAATAAGATTTTCATTGATGTATGGTTTGTTAGGACAATATTTGGCCGAGATACAACTATCTGAAAATCTGTAATCTGAGGGTGCAAAAAAAAAAAAAAAAAAAAAAATCAAGAGAAAATCGCCTTTAAAGTTGTCCAAATGAAGTCCTTAGCAATCCACTGACAAAAATAAAATTTTGATATATTTACAGTGGGAAATTTACAAAATATCTTCATTGAACATGATCTTTACTTGAACATTTGGATGATTTTTTTGGCATAAATGTCTTAATTTATTTATAAAGCACAATTAAAAACAACTACAGCTGACCAATGTGCTGTTCAATGATGTAACTGAAAATGTAGTTAAAATTATGTAAATGAAAAATCTATAATTTTGACCCAATACAATATATTGTTGGCTATTGCTACAGATATACCCGTGCAACTTATGACTGGTTTTGTGATCCAGGGTCACATATTATTCTATGTGGTTGAGTCTGAATGTATTAGGAAGGACAGACATATGAGAGAAACATGTCAATTTCATTAGCAATGATAACAGCGCCTGGGTGAACATCTTCACGTAGATAGTGACAGGAAGTCATCTGCCAGACATCGAAGTAGATTACTCCATCAATATCTCTGAACATCTCCTGCATCACTGTGTTCATCTGCACTGTATACCAATCACTTTGAAAAATATTCTGTAAAAACACAGATCAGAATCATCAAAAAGAGCCGGCATGCACTACAAAATCTATAGGTAAAACACCATGCTTCCAGGACACACGTACAAATAAAACAACAGGACATAATATGATTAAAGAATATAATATAAAAATGTATGAAGACATAGATGTGTTTTGCTCCAGCCTTCAGCCTTGCTCCAGCCTTCGCTGAACCCGCTCCATGGTCCCACGGAGCCCTTCCCATGGTCCCATGGTCCCACACCTGTCTGCACTTCCCTCATCAGTCTTCCTGCCATCTCCCTGGATTCCCAGCACCTGTTGTCCTCGTCAGCACTCCCTTTTAAGTTGGACACACTCCCTGCACTCCTGGTCCGTTCTTGATGTTGTTTAATGTGTGTTATGCTATTTGATATTCCTGGATTGCTAATAAAGCCTGTTACATTGTGGATTTCTGTACTCTCCTCATCTCTGCAGCACAGCACGCTAACAGAAGAATGGACCAATACCGCTGGAATTCCACAACAAAACATGGGCTTATTTCTTGTCTCTGAGATTCCTGTATCTCCTGTACCTCCCAAGCAGTCAACAGCATCGGATCGCCTCTGTGGGTTTCGGCAGGACGGTCGTTTGCTGGAGAGGTATGTGGAGGAATTTGTCGAGCTTGCTTATTTGGCGAATTGGCCAGATGCCTGTTTAAACGCTGGGGCTGGACGTGGACATGATTCGTTTTAAAGAACCTGCCTGTTATTTTTCCCTAGTCGATGCAATTAATCTGATTTTGTTTCTAAATTGTTCCGAGTTTGTAATTGAAGAGGTTCTTGATAGATCATACGATACTCGTCCAGTCACCCCAGAACCACAGGTGGCCTGGCCAGTTCACCAATCTCCATTTTCCTCCGCCTACCCCTCCAGTGGGCATTCTCCAGGTGTCCTGCTGGACCCAAAATCCCCAATGGCCACTGAAAAATCTTCCGCTGGGCCCAGACGGCCTAAGAGGAAGAAGGCTGCAAAGCAGCCCCAGTCTCCTGAGTTTTCTGCCGTCGAGCAGCCCAAGGCGCTAGCCATTGAGGAAGGGTTGATCTTGCTCCAGCCTTCGCTGAACCCGCTCCATGGTCCCACGGAGCCCTTCCCATGGTCCCATGGTCCCACGGAGCCCTTCCCATGGTCCCATGGTCCCACGGAGCCCTTCCCATGGTCCCATGGTCCCACGGAGCCCTTCCCATGGTCCCATGGTCCCACACCTGTCTGCACTTCCCTCATCAGTCTACCTGCCATCTCCCCGGATTCCCAGCACCTGTTGTCCTCGTCAGCACTCCCTTTTAAGTTGGACACACTCCCTGCACACCTGGTCCGTTCTTGATGTCGTTTAATGTGTGTTATGCTATTTGATATTCCTGGATTGCTAATAAAGCCTGTTACATTGTGGATTTCCCTGCTCCCCTCATCTCTGCAGCACAGCACGCTAACAAGATGATAGGAAAAATCTACATTAATTCTATTGTTTGTATTTATTGCTACTGTGTCTACTGGACATAGAGCCCTGTACTTTATTGTACTTTTGTCTGTCACATGATGCCTCTCATAGCATGGAAAGAAATGACACTAAATCCTAAATCTAGTAGAAATAAAGGAATAGTTTGCCCAAAAGTGTAATTCACCCACTCATCCTCCTCATCCACCTGGACTACTTTGATTATGCTTTCAACACTTTCATTGTATAGAAGAGAGCTCAGACATTCTGCTAAACCTTTTCTTCGGTGTTCCTCAGATGAAGTCAGGTTTGGAATGATATGAGTAAATGATGACAATTTTCATTTTTGGGTGAACTACCCTTTTAAATGAAGGAATATTACACCAAAATGTAGTATGAGTGTTGCCTAAATACAGAGACACCTCTTTGAACCCTAGTGTTTCTAGACTTTCAATAAACGGCATCAGAACAAATGCACCCAATTTTTTTTTTCTTTGTTGAACAAAATATCACAAGAAAACTAAAATAAGCAATTGTACCTTTAGTCCTGCAGTGTTTCCAGACTTGATGATGACGGTAGTCTCTGGTGCACGACTCAGCAGTGCAACAACAGACTGACGGATTTTGGCCACTTCGTGCACATAAAATGTTATTGGGTGATAGGCCATGTGGGCAAAGATTGTAAAGACAACGACTGCATGAGGACCACCAGCTATTTCATCAATATCATTGCTGATATAATGCAGGTCAGTAATGAGCATTATAGGAAATCGCAAAGGGACACCGTGTGGCCTCCAGTGAACAATGATATTATTTTTCATCTCTACAGCCATCAGGGGTCCACTGGAACGAGGAGTGTGGAGGTCCATTCTTTTTATGTCTAAAAAAGATGTTGATGAAGTGAAGTGAAAGTTACATAAGACTCATTCCTTTATTAATTTCTTAAATCACCTTTGCTTATTGTATACAGCAGCAGGGCTCCGAACCGGTTCAAGGAACGATAACAAAAACAGGAAACAGACTAAATTTTAACAGGAACATAAAAAAAAAAGAAAACAAGTTTAATCTTTCTGAACATAAATGTTTATTTGAAATTACCATTATCCAGTTAAAACATTATTTTATCGTTCTGTTTAATATTTTAGTTTGGCAATCAATCAGTGGTATATCCAAAATGGCCAATGCTTATGATAATATCTTTATTCATATAATTTATTTTATTTATTATTATCTATATATTATTATTCTTTTACATGTTATTGATTTCTTTAATCAACTGTATATCTTCTACTATATGCTCTGATATGTTTGATTATTTCCAAATGTAAGATCTTTGGTGTCTCTTCTGTGCTGTAAGATTGAGTGGGTGTATTTCCATCAGAATTAATTATGTGATGTACCTTTGTATCAAAATGTTGACCCGCTCTGTTTCCATCTCTGCAGGCATGAAATAATGCAATCTGCAATATCTTAAAGGTTCCAAAACAACACCTTCTATATCAATCTATTTTTGACATTTGACTTAGGCGTTACACCAACTATGACATAATGGATAAATCTGTTTGACCTTGTCTTATTAGACCAAAACACAAGATTAAGGGGGTGTAAGTTTCCTGCATATATATTCATTGCCCTCATTTTGCTCTTCTGCTACTTCTACTTCTTCTGCTTCTTGTCCTGCTTCATTTCTTCTACCTCTCCTTTCATTCTGCAAATATCTTACTTCTTTTGTCCTTCATTCTCTATACTATGATCTTTGCAATCTTCATCTGTTAGATTCAATTCCCAGGATACTATTATTTACTTGATTAATTTGTTTGTCTCTCTAGTCTTTAATTTCAAATAAACGTTTCTGTTCAGAACGATTAAACTTGATTTAGTTTTCGTTTTTATGTTCCAGTTGAAATTTTGTTTGTTTCCTTGAACCGGGTTGGAGCCCTATCTGAAATTGCGTGATTTTTCCGCATTTTTGAGCACAGTACAGCAGCCCAAAGAAATAAATGGGCACTTAAAGGGTTCATATGATGCTATTTTAAAAGTTCATTATTTTGATTATTAGGTGTAATAGAATTGGTTAAAATGCATTACAGGGGTGATTCATTGTGACTCTATTCACAGTCTGTCTGAAATGCGCTGATTTTTACAAAGTCCCTCCTTCCGAAAAGCCCAGAGTGCTCCGATTGGCCAGCTGAGCCAGCACATTGTGATTGGCTAAATGTAATGCCTCTTCAGCTTCCAAGGCTTCTAAAGCAATTGTAAACACAATTAATAATAAGGCCATCAGTTTCCGATCTGAAGCAACCTTTACAAGCACAACTTGAGAAGAACATTTCACAAAGTAGTCTTTGTAAATAGCCGGTGCTCTGACGATTATCAGATTCTGCTACCAGCATAATATTCATGTGGTGTGACATGGTTTTAAGGATTTATTAACGTCCATTCCAACCCCAAATCCTAAACCTACACTTAAAACAATGCAAATATAGTGTTGGTAGTAGTTTTGGATTCGAGTCCAAGTCTTTAACCAATCGAGTCCGAGTCAAGTCCGAGTCCAAAAGGTTCGAGTCTGAGTCCAACAAAACAATACTGTATTTCATTGAGTCAATATCTTTATTTAAACCTTAACAACTTATAAAAAAGCAACGTAAATTTTAAATGTAACAAAAGCAAACCTTGATTGCATCTTGCCATTTTGATTTTTGTTTTTACATCATCTCATAATTAGTATCCTGCTCAGCAATCTTAAAGTCATGTAATGGCCGACTTGATTTCTGTATTGTGACATATTTCTGAGTAAAACAGCTTTTCTAATATAAAAAGCTAAAGGGCAGCACTTGACTTATCCATCGATATAAATGTATGAATTCAAGGCAGGGGTGGTAATCGGGGTAGCTTGGTGAATGGGAACAGCCTATTGGAACCTGCTGAAAATGAATCCTGAAAAAGGCTGTGCATTTTTGTGTGGTTTTTATATGACAGGGTAGATGCCATATTGAATTTTTTTATGAATGAAAATGAGGCTGTGAAGGGACAGTTCTACAGTCTTTACAACAGCATGCACTGTGCATAAAGGTCCTACATGTAATTTCCATAATTCAGGGTCAACTCAAAACTGTTTTCTTTTTTTGAAATTTTTATGATTAACAAATTACATTATTGGAAGTTTATTGTATTGATCTATGTGTTCAAGTTGATGAATATTTTGGTAGGGCTTTGCCCTGCCTGCCTATATACACAAGGTACACCTGCATATAAATACTGTATATTTCCGTATTTACCATACACTGTAAAAAATGACCGTGATTTTAACAGTAAAAGACTGTAAAAATGCTGCGGTGAAAAACTGTCAATTGGTTTACAGAAAGTTTCCGTACTATATACGGTGAATAACTGTAATAGATCTAACGGTACATTTAATGTAATTTTAAGGTAAAATACCGTTAAATTCACAGTTTTTGGAAGTGAAAAATAACAATTCATTGTAAAATTTACAGTGAAAAAACGTAAATTGACATTCCCACAATTCCCTGCGTGACACTTCACATTTTATATATTTTCGGTGAAATAACTCTGTTTCTTCTTAGTTTTTCTCATTTTTTTCTAATCAGTTATGTACATTAGGGTTTTATGTTACATCTAATGTTGTTAAATATAATGTTTATTGCATTTTTAAAATTTCATGCATGTTACCATGATGGTGTTTAGTGTTTGTGTGAATGACACGGTGTGCACCTTCTATATGCTAGTGTTGTCCTTCTCAGCTTGTGGAAAAGCTGCTTGTGATGAGCTTTGATTCATCATGTGACTCTCATCACCACTGTGTTTGGTGACTGTGTATTATAAAGGTACAAAACAGATATTACTTAATTAGGTTGGTAAATTTACATTATATCAGTTAATGAAATACGTTATTTTACCGTAAATTTAACAGATTTTTTTTTTTTTACGTTGCTACTGTATTTTTTACGGTAAAGTTCTGGCAACCACAGCTGCCGGTTTTTTACCGTAAATTTTACTGGGATTTTTTTTACAGTGTAGAAAAAACTATAGCAATAATTAGTATATAAAACAGATTTGCTGTTGTTTTTGACCCATGTAAACTACTGCTTCAAAGATGTTAGAAACATTCTTTTTCTTTCAAACTAGAAGCTACCACCATGTTTTAAAAAAATAATTTTATTACAACAGCAAAAAGTAAGTACTGTCACGTTTCATTTTCATGAACTTTTAAGTTTGTTTCTCTTTAAGTTACATGTTTCCTTTGTTCTAGTTTCCGGCCAGTCTTTAGTTACCATAGACACTAATGCAATCAATACACCTGTTTGTCATTTAGTTTGTTATCATTGCATATTTAAGTTACTCCTTGCATTCAGTTTATTGTTGTGTATTGTTTGTGTGTTACACACTGTATTGTTTTGTTCCTTAATCTCCTTAACCATTCATAACCCTACCTGATTTTTGTTTTGTTTTTAATACTGTTGTCATTTGAACCTTTTTGCAATCTTATTCATTCTTCATCTGACCTACTACATTACAAAATACCTGACCGATAACAAGAAATGGACCTAGCAGCAGAAGTTCATCTCCCTTACCTGTTTAAACTACAGATATTTAATAAAGTAATACAAATAAAACATAAACAGTGCATAATCATCAGAGTATGCATTAAATATAAATGACTATTATTAAAGTTACTCAGTCAAGAGAAGTGAACCATTCTCTCTTTTTATTTTGTTGTTTGATTATCAGTAAGGACATCGACAGCAGCCGGTTTATTAGGCTGCTGTCACTTTAAGATCTAATGCACGGATCCAATATACTTACACATCTGATTTTCTCCCAGCTGTTTACATTCACTTAAGACATAATTGGACCGTGTTTACATGAATACTCACTGAGACGGGCCTTTTGACATAACTGTGTGTCTATTTAAAGGATTAGTTCACTTTTAAATAAACTTTTGCTTATAATTTACTCACCCCCATGTCATCCAAGATGTCCATGTCCTTCTTTCTTCAGTCGAAAAGAAATTAAGGTTCTTGATGAAAACATTCCAGGATTTTTCTCCATACAATGGGCTTGAATGGGCACCAGACGGTTCAAGGTCCTAAAGACAGTTTCAGTGCAGCTTCAAAGGGCTTTAAACGATACCAGACGATACCAGACGATGAATAAGGGTCTTATCTAGCGAAACGATCAGTCATTTTTTAAAAATAAAAAAAAAAATTAAAGGAGCTGTATGTAGGATTGTGGCCTAAACTGGTACTGCAATCACTATAAAAATACTGTAGAGCGGTGTATCCCCTCCCCCTACCCCCTGACTCGAGGTTGCCAGATGAGCTGCAGGATTCAGCAGAAACGTAGGCTGCTTCAATGAGCTTCCAATGGCAAGTGACGAACAGACGTACACAGTTTTTTTTCTGTTAATTCTGTTTATGCTTCATGAGAGATATTTTGATAAGTAATTATGTATTTAAAAAATGTACTAATTGTCATTAGTTAAATATAATCGTAAAGATTTATGCTCGTATGTGACAGTATAATCGTAAAGATTTATGCTCGTACGTGACAGACAGAACGGCAACTGTTAGTCTAACTTGTAACGTTATTTATCTGTCATTAATGTAAGTACAAGCACAAGCCTATGTCACTATGTGTAACCAATATCAAAGATACAGCTATTCATTTAGCTGATGCTATAAGTGAAAGTGGCCAGCTGTATTTTTTTACTTACCCTGCAGCACACGTCCATAACGCTAAAATATGAGATGTGAAAGAATACATGACATTCTATTATTTTTGGCTGTAGAACTTGCATGAAAAACAAGTAGGCTACAAAAAGTTCCAAATGGCCCAAATTTTTCACATCATAGGCTACACTGTGCTTTTCATTAGTGTTATGGACATTAGAAAAAGTTATTTTTCCTTGGAATTGCACCTACTGTAGTGCTTCACAGCAATTATAACGCGGGACAAATTCAATATCACCAATGGCTATCACAGGTTTGTTTTCAGTTCCATCAGAAAATATTGTTAGAGTAACTAAATTACATTAGCAATGGTCATACAGGTCAACTTGCAGCATGTGTAACTTAGTCCACGATATACGTGAAGAACAAATGACGAATCATTTTTACTGAGGTAACATTAGGCTACTGTCTCAATTACGTTTCAAATTGCCATAATGGTCGTGCTAATGTTGTTTTCCTCAGCGTCTCAGCATAATGACAGAGCATACGTCCATGTGAGCTAACGTTATGTTACTTTGCACAAACATGCATAACTTTGTTCGACTGTCATGAATATATGAAATGTCCATTGACATCAAGTACAAGTTAGCCAAGCACAGATGAATCTTACCTGTCCAGGAGAAAATTAGCAACGTTGGCGTCTGTGTTCAAATTCTTCTTCGTTTTCAGCCGTCTCCATCTTTCAAAAGCATCTCCAATACAAATTCTGGTTTTATTTCGGACTTTGTCATGACGAATTTCTGAATTATAACGAGGTCTTTTTGATTTAGTAACAGACATTTTTATTCGACTGTAGGTTACAGCAAAGCTGGCAACACGGATCCCGAAACACTACTGACTTCGTGATTGGTAGATAGGTGGAGGGAGGCGCGTCAGGCCAAAACACAAAATGACAACATCAACATCAGTTGAGGGCTGCAAGTCCACTTTTTAAATGACAATATCCTGGCCGGACTACTTTTGTCAGTGATATAAGTATTTGAAATGAACATGATTTCTTAATGTCTAGTGACACATCAGGGCCATTTTATGATTAATTGAAATAGATTTCTTACATACAGCTCCTTTAAGTTTTATAAGCACAAATGTTCTCCTTGCTCTGTTCTCGGATGCGCGTTCGTGACGTCACGTAATACGCAATTACGTTGAAAAGTTCACTTTTACAAAAAAAGGTAAAACAACAATGTCGGACGAGGAGAAGATGAGTTTTTCGCCTGCCCTACCTTTTGAACTGGAATACACAGAGGAATAAATTAGGCAGATGGAAGAGACTGTTGCGCGACACACACCTCTCAAGCATTGGGCAGACAAAGATCTAACGAGACGTGGTGGTGCACATGTGGCAAATGCCAACCATTGCCAACAGAGGAAGAATCTAGATGCTGCCACGACTGGACCATTTCAATCCCGCCATTAGAATCAGTCGGTGAGTCCTTGTTTCCATCTCGCTGCATTACCGGACAAAATTTCCACCGTTACTGAGCAACAGCATTTTAAGGGGGTCGCACACCGGACGCGAAGCTCAGCGCAGAGCCACGTACGTCTTTAAAATTTCGAACGCATTGTTTTCTATGAGTGTCCGGCGGCGACATTCAGTGCCTGTCCGCGGCGCCCAGGAAGTTGTTCAAAATCCTGCTGCGCCACAGAGCGTCATGTACATTGTTTACATTAAATCAAAATGTATATTATATTTCTCTCAAATTGTCGTTAATGTACATACTGACTTCACCCTGTGCTGCAAGATACATCAGTTTTAAAATATTAAAGCATATGTAACGTTTCCCTGTTGATGTAAAACACTCCCATTGTGCAGCTCTTCTATCAGGAGTCCATTCAAAATTGAACTCGCGCGTATATAAGGTGCGCGGCCGGTGTGCGACCCAGAGGTGTTTTTGTTCTGATGGAGAAGGGTATGACTGTCTGGTGGTACTGACACAGGAAGAATCATTAGTTGTTTTACCTTTTTTTTGTAAACGGCGTGTGTCTCAATCAGCTCCCTAGTTCAGTAGTCAGGGCACTGATCAGGGAATCAGCCACATTCACTTTCATGATATACTGATTCACGACCTAGGGAACTAGGGAGCTGATCGAGACGCAGGGTTAGTATTTGCACGTTCAAGTTGTAAACACCGAATCTGTACTTCCGCCTATGTCAAGCGTGACCTTTTCAACGTAATTGCGTATTACGTGACGTCACGAACGCTCATCCGAGAACAGAGCAAGGAGAAGCATTTGTGCTTATAAAACTTAAACTTTTTTTTTTTTTTTTTAAATGACTGATCGTTTCGCTAGATAAGACCCTTATTCATCGTCTGGTATCGTCTGGTATCGTTTAAAGCCCTTTGAAGCTGCACAGAAACTGTCTTTAGGACGTTGAACCGTCTGGTGCCCATTCAAGCCCATTGTATGGAGAAAAATCCTGAAATGTTTTCATCAAAAAACTTAATTTCTTTTCGACTGAAGAAAGAAGGACATGGACATCTTGGATGACATGGGGGTGAGTAAATTATAAGCAAAAGTTTATTTAAAAGTGAACTAATCCTTTAAGTGTGTAGAAGCACAATAAGATGCGAAAGAGAACTTAATTCAGCATCTGCACGCTGACTGATAGGCGCTTTCTGTTTCTTAGACATGTGAATGATTGACTTTTGTGACAATGCAGTACTGATCCGATCTGGGGTGCGTTTCCCAAAGCGAACTATGGTCGTAAGTTCCGTCGTTACCAATAGAGTTCAATGGGACTTACGACCATAGTTCACCAACGATGCTTTCGGGAAACGCACCCCTGGCCAGTGACAATTCCGTCAACTGTCCCGAGCATATTTCACAGAATCCCTGGACTTAGTTAGACTTGGGAACATTTTTCGAGTCCCAAATGCTCGAGTCTGAGTCATGTCCGAGTAAAAATTCATCCCTGACAAGTCTTATTATTATAAGTCGTTGATAATAAATTTTATCTCTGCTTACACACATTTTTAAAACTTTGCCTGTTTTTTTTTTCAAAACTTTACACACAAATCCAAGAATTGCACACACAAAATGCCTCACATCTCTTGCAAAATGAAGCACTTCATTCAAAATATCACAAACACATCTCAAAAGCAAACATTTGTCTTATGTTGCAAACACGTTTGCCATAATATTCTATTTTTGTATATATCATATACACACAGTTATTCAAAACCTAAAGCTCTTCTTTCATGAGCTCCTATGTCAGGGGTAGGCAAGTTCAGTCCTAGAGAGCCGCTGTCCTGCAGTTTAGCTCCAACCTTAATCAAACACACCTGAACAAGCTAATCAAGCTCTTCAGGATTACTAAAGGTGCGTTCACGCGGCCTCGTAATTCCTGTAGTTACAAGATTCTAGCTTGTAAAAAGCGTTCACATCCTCGTAGAGCTCGTAATTACAGCTTGTAAAGCTGGGAGTTTTCTGAAAGCTCCCAGATGTACCACGTGGCCGCCTGTACCACCTGACCGCTGTAGATTGATTTATTAGGCGTTGATAGTGGTGCCATGGAAACGCATAATTCCCAGTATAAGGACCAAAAGGACGTGAACAGCTCTGAATATAACATCACGTGTTGTCATTTAAAGATTCCGGTAAATACGAGGTGACGTGAATGCAGCTTTAGGCTATAGACAGGTGAGGGTTTTTTTTTTTCTCAGGGTTGGAGCTAAACTCTGCAGGACAGCGGCTCTCTAGGACCGAAGTTGCCTACCCCTGTCCTATGTACATTTCTGTACAAGACTGAAAGTAATTGGCAGAGAGATGTTGAAAAATTCACAGTAAACACGAAAGCAAGATTGAAACCAAACTATTTATTTTTTTAAGGTAAGCATTTGTGGTTGTGAATACAGTATTACAGTACGAAAGAAAAGTAATACATCAACCATGTGTAGTTGGACAGAAACAATGGTTGTGTTTGAAAAAGGATATCAAGATACTTAGAGACTTACATATAGAATTGTGTGTTGTGTTTTGCAAAAAGTGTTTTATGAAATTGAAAACGAAGGCCAAGAATTAGTGAATAGGTTTGCAGATTTGGTGTGTGGTTCTGGCATTTGAGTGTCAGGTTTCAGAAATTATGTTACAAGTGAGGATTTTGTGTGTAAGCAGTTTGCCACTTGTTTGCCACCTGATGTCACCTGTTGGAGTTTGGATTCCTTGCCGCTGTCGCCTTTGGCTTGCTTAGTTGGGGACACTTGACATTTGACTTGACATTTAATATTCAACAGTATTCTTGACATTTATTCAACAGTGCTTTGATCTGCCTGCACTGACACTATTCTTGAAGAGCTGCTGTGCAGCAAAAATGATGTACCAGTTATCAATGTAAAGCTGCTTTGATACAATCTGCATTGTAAAAAGCGCTATATAAATAAAGGTGACTTGACTTGACTTGACTTGACTTGAAAACAACTGTAATCTCTGACAGCAAAAGTGGTTTTGCTTTTGATGGAGTATTTTATCCATCCAATAGAAAACAATTGTAGAATTTGTTTGCTTACTATAAAAGCTAGAAGTGTTGTGAGGCCCTCTTGGCCTACTTAACTGTAAGGATCAAACAAGTTTACTTGGCCACTGAGCATATTTCATTGATAATTTTCCACCAGACAACAGGTGGCTGCGAAATGAACAAGACCATCATTAAAGGGTGTCACGTGAAGGCCTCTTGCCTCTGGGGAGTGTTGACTGTTTTGATACAATGTTTCATTTGGCCAATGGGAAAAGGGTTGACCATCAATTGGCAGAAGGCCATGAGAAATGAAGTCAAAAGATGTACAGTAGCTGGAAGCTGGTCACCCTTACTAAGAAAATTCTCTTACATAAGCAACACCTGCAATTATATTAGTGAAGTGTCTATGGCAGAAAGGTCGGGGAGTACATGGGAAGGAGGTGTGGGAGAAGAGCCCCCGTAGATGATATCATGGAAAATAACTGTTAGGGTGAATATTACCAGCCAATGTTATTACTTTGGTGTATTTTAAGAGATAAGAAAAAGCCAATGATATTAATGTGGTGTGTTTTTAAGAGATAAGAAAAATGTATAAAACTGTGCCCCGGCTAAGGGAGCCTCAGATGCGGAGCTGGCATCTCACTTTGTTGCTTGACAATAAAGTTAAATACTTCTGAGACCTGGAACTTCGACTCTGTGAGTTTTTCTGAGACCTGGAACTTAGACTCTGTGAGTTTTTCTTCGAGATCAGATCTGAAGGGACAAAGAAACATCGAATCTGCCACGACACTTTCACACCCAAACACACAATGGTCTCTGTGACATGACAAGAACACTTTTTTTCTTTGGGTATGGCTTTGGGCGTGCATTAGGCTAATATTCCACATTGTGACATGTAGTTTGAGTATGTAATATTTGGACTTTGATCAAGGATTTCTTGGCAGGTCTGGATCAGTGCTCTCTGTTAGATAAAATAAATTGCTTTGTGGGACACTATGAGCGTTGCAACTTTGCAAACAGTATACATGCACAAACAGACACATTACATACTAAAGGAAATGGAAAACATGAAAAAGCATCATATGACCCCTTTAAGGAATAGCTCACTCAAAAATCACCCATTTACTCACCCTGAACGTTTATGACTTTATTTCTTCTGCGGAACACAAAAACATACTTTGAAAAATGCTTCAACGGTCTTTGTCAATATAATTAAGGTCAGTGAGGTCCAAAACAACATCGGACCCCATTTACTTTAAGTGCATATTTTTTACTTAAAGTGCCCCTATTATGCTATTTTAAATGTTCCTAATCATCCTATAACAGGTTTGCATGCATCAAAAGGTAAAAAAAGAAGCTTTTTCTCATGCATTCTTTCCATTTTCTCATAATATACAGTGGGTACGGAAAGTATTCAGACCCCCTTAAATTTTTCACTCTTTGTTATATTGCAGCCATTTGCTAAAATCATTTAAGTTCATTTTTTCCCTCATTAATGTACACACAGCACCCCATATTGACAGAAAAACACAGAATTGTTGACATTTTTGCAGATTTATTAAAAAAGAAAAACTGAAATATCACATGGTCCTAAGTATTCAGACCTTTGCTGTGACACTCATATATTTAACTCAGGTGCTGTCCATTTCTTCTGATCATCCTTGAGATGCTTCTACACCTTCATTTGAGTCCAGCTGTGTTTGATTATACTGATTGGACTTGATTAGGAAAGCCACAGACCTGTCTATATAAGACCTTACAGCTCACAGTGCATGTCAGAGCAAATGAGAATCATGAGGTCAAAGGAACTGCCTGAAGAGCTCAGAGACAGAATTGTGGCAAGGCACAGATCTGGCCAATGGTTACAAAAACATTTCTGCTGCACTTAAGGTTCCTAAGAGCACAGTGGCCTCCATAATCCTTAAATGGAAGACGTTTGGGACGACCAGAACCCTTCCTAGAGCTGGCCGTCCAGCCAAACTGAGCTATCGGGGGAGAAGAGCCTTGGTGAGAGAGGTAAAGAAGAACCCAAAGATCACTGTGGCTGAGCTCCAGAGATGCAGTCGGGAGATGGGAGAAAGTTGTAGAAAGTCAACCATCACTGCAGCCCTCCACCAGTCAGGGCTTTATGGCAGAGTGGCCCGACGGAAGCCTCTCCTCAGTGCAAGACACATGAAAGCCCGCATGGAGTTTGCCAAGATGGTAAGAAATAAGATTCTCTGGTCTGATGAGACCAAGATAGAACTTTTTGGCCTTAATTCTAAGCGGTATGTGTGGAGAAAACTAGGCACTGCTCATCACCTGTCCAATACAGTCCCAACAGTGAAGCATGGTAGTGGCAGCATCATGCTGTGGGGGTGTTTTTCAGCTGCAGGGACAGGACGACTGGTTGCAATCAAGGGAAAGATGAATGCGGCCAAGTACAGAGATATCCTGGACGAAAACCTTCTCCAGAGTGCTCAGGACCTCAGACTGGGCTGAAGGTTTACCTTCCAACAAGACAATGACCCTAAGCACACAGCTAAAATAACGAAGGAGTGGCTTCACAACAACTCTGTGACTGTTCTTGAATGGCCCAGCCAGAGCTCTGACTTAAACCCAATTGAGCATCTCTGGAGAGGCCTAAAAATGGCTGTCCACCAACGTTTACCATCCAACCTGACAGAACTGGAGAGGATCTGCAAGGAGGAATGGCAGAGGATCACCAAATCAGGTGTGAAAAACTTATTGCATCTTTCCCAAAAAGACTCATGGCTGTATTAGATCAAAAGGGTGCTTCTACTAAATACTGAGCAAAGGGTCTGAATACTTAGGACCATGTGATATTTCATTTTTTCTTTTTTAATAAATCTGCAAAAATGTCAACAATTCTGTGTTTTTCTGTCAATATGGGGTGCTGTGTGTACATTAATGAGGAAAAAATGAACTTAAATGATTTTAGCAAATGGCTGCAATATAACAAAGAGTGAAAAATTTAAGGGGGTCTGAATACTTTCCGTACCCACTGTACATTGCACATCACCACATTTTTCAATGATTCTCAAATGACTCGTTTCTCTAAAAAGTGATACGCTACTCAGTTTGATGTACAATATGAGATGTTGCAAATAATTCCTCACCATCAGCATTAAAGGGTTAGTTCACCCAAAAATTACATTTTTCTGTCATTAATCACTCACCCTCATGTTGTTCCAAACCTGCAAGACCTTCATTCATCTTCAGAACACAAACTAAGATATTTTTGATTAAATCCGTGAGGTTTTTTATCTCCCATAGAAAGCAAAGAAATTACCACATTCAAGGTCCAGAGAAGTATTAAAGACATCGTTAAAATAGTCAATGTGACTACAGTGGTTCAACCTTAATGTTATGAAGTGACGAGAATACTTTAACAGCATAATATGCGTTAATACTACACAGTTGAACACAGTGCAGAGCTTCCATGTTTATGTCCAAACGCCAGCTCAATATTCGCCTGACGTTGTTCATGTGAGCATGTGAGCACCAATATTGAGCCGGCGTTCGGACAAAAAGATGAAAAACCTCTTGGATTTCATCAAAATATCTTAATTTGTGTTCCGAAGACAGAAAGTCATACAGTTTTGGAAGAACATGAGGGTGAGTAAGTGATGACAGAATTTGTTTTGGTGAACTACTGATTTATGTCTCAATGTCATTTCATTAGATACAAAATATCAAACCAAGAAACATCTGCAAACAAATTTCACATGAACTATTCTCATAACTAACTTCACTTTTAAAAGAACATTTTGGCAATGACATTTTGCAAGAATAAAACGCTTATAAATGTTTTTAAATTTAAAGGTGCCTCACTTTGATATTTTCAGCTAATATTTTCATCTAGATATTAATATCGAGTGTCCAAATACTTTGTGTAGCCTCTGTATATGGGGGTCAGGATTATACAAATGAATAGAATTCACAAATAAATAGATGATATATACTTACAAATGTGTTTTATGTCACAAACACAACTCTGCCTGGCATTCATTTGTAAATCCCTGCACACATTTGTGAATTTTGAAACACTTACACACTAGCGTCGATGTGCAGACAAATCCACAAATAAGTGGACTCCACCCAACATTTACTCAAGCCAATCAATAACAGCTGACCACGTTCTTTCTACAACCAATCACATTTGACTTTACAATCAGGGAGGTTTTGCCCTGAAACCACTTTGCACATTCATCTGCATTGGCTCAAATAGGAAGTATAAGGCCCATAAAATTGGTACATTGGTACATTGGTCCATATTTGATATTCTACAGGAAATTTTTCTGAAACTCTTTACATTTATTTGTCTTATTTCTATTTTTTTTTTTTGGATTTGATTCATTTTTGTGAATCTATTTACATTTATTTGTGAATCTCAATCTGTTTATTTGGAATAATGCAACAATTCTAACCCCATATCTGTATGTAAACTCCTTATTTAAAATTATACATTCATGCTATCAAGTCTTAAATTAAATTACATTGACAACAAAGTCATATCACTGAATAACTTACCTGGCACTTTTCTTTCTAAAAACTCAAACCACTGCCTCGTGGTAGAGTCTCCAAACAAGTAGATGATCTTGTTTTTAAGACACTTTCCCATTTGTGAAGAATTGAACTGTTGGGTGTTGCACACAAAAGACTTCCAGACATCTTTCAGATAGAACCCTGCAGGAACTAGTGTCGTCATGCCAGATCTGCATCTCTCCATTGTGCCTAAAGCAAAGATACATTTACTTGAAGAGAGACTGTCATAATTATGTAAATTCCTTTTATTCCATACATTTGAATTCAGATAATATCTGTGCTCTGATATGTGGTAAGTGCATGTTTTGACCATTTTCTATTTAGAAAAATAAATAAATAAAGCAAAGACAGAAGATTGCTTTTTTAAGGAAAACAAAAAGTTGGCCTTATTTTTTTTTTATTGTACAAGTGGTTGAATATTTCATTCACCGAAACACTGTGACACAATATTTTATTAAAGTGTAAACACATTGGCAGTGCTGTACCAACTCTGTGTGACACAACAAAGGATGTACAGAAGACGGGGCGGCTTGACCAATAAGATGAGAGTGGCGTTCAGTGTCGCCCACTTGAGCAAATTAAATATTCAAACCATAAACCAATTTGTAAATGATAAACAAAAAAATCTGAATACTCATTTACAGCCCCCCCCCCTTTCCTGTTATTCCTTTCTAAACAGGAAATTAAATGGTCAAAACATAGATCATATGTAAACTTACCAATGCCTGCAGTGTTGGGAAGGACATTTATTATTATTTTGTCTCCAGTAATAGCCACGGTTGTTAATTCCCTTTGAAATAATAATAATTCATTACATAATATTTGACACTTGTTTCTTTTTTTTTTTTTTTTACATTTCTACAATTCTTTTGAAATTCAATTTGAATCTTTTCCCACTTACTTTGTAAGAAGTTGCTTCTCAAAAGGATTTAATGGGTCTTCCAAACCTCCTCTTGAGTGATGAACCAGGTTGTCACAAGAAAGTTTCTTCGGTCTCTCACACTGCCACACCGTCCCTGTTTTTATATCCTTATACTCACAGCAGCAGTCGCCTTTCCTCCAACTTCCATCTGCACCCCACTTAAGATTACACTGTACTACTTCACTGATCCTGGTTTTATTGGGTCCTGGCCCTTCAAAGTGGCCGTTATAGTGGCTGCGTGGGAATGAGGACTCCCTGTATTTATTTAGAATCTGCACAGCCTCACTGGAGTGCTCTAGACGTACATAAACTTGTGCCTGACCTTCCCAGGGCAGAAGAAGAGCAACAGAGTAAGTCCCATTACGGTGATCCTCAACCTCCCCGTACACACTCGCCTTCAAGAAGAATGGAGAAGGTTAAGTGTAATGCAGAAAACTAATGTCTGCAGGTAAAGCAAGCTTATGAACCTAAACATAATATGTATTAGTAATAATATTATAAATAAACCAATTAACAGGCAAATCAAAATAAATATGACAAATGTCAATGTACTTTTTTGTATAAAAATTGATTATAAAATAATATACAGTACGTTATAAAATAAACACACCTTGAGCTTTGAATTGAATAGTTTTGCTTTGAAGAAATCTCCTCCATATCTTTTCAGGTTCTTGTTGTGGTCTCTGGCTGTGATGGTAACGGAGATCTTTTCTCCCACTTTGTAACTCTCCTTGAGTCCCACAATAGAGAATGTTGAGTGGACTGGACTTGTGCTCTGATTCAGCTGAGTGATTTCTTGATCTGGACCGGGCCAGTCCAGAGCCTTCTGTAGCCTTTCCCACTCCTCTTCACTGATTCCCATGTCAAGAGCAGATATTGTGGATGAATAATTATTATTTCGAGGAACTGGTTTAGGTCTGGGTGGCTGAAACAGTCTTATTTGGATCCCACCATTCAATCCCCATAGAGCCTGAGAGAGGACAGGATATCAATCACACCAAACTCCATGTTTCTTCTATATGTAACATGTTCATTGTAGATACTTTCTGGATAATATGTTATGTGGATCTCTTGGCGGTTGGTGAAATCATGCACAAGTGTGAATGGGTCCTATTATAATAGCTTAAACAGGAAAGAATGACATTAACAACACCAATGTCATGGATTCAAAAGCATCAAGTAAAGAGTTGTCTTTACACAACAAGTCAATAGGGAATATCGAAGGGAACTGAGACATTAAACTCACTTCCCCACTACTAAAAAATACTTCCACCAATTAGAGAAAAGAGGAATAGAGAAATGGAATAGAGAAAAGTCTTAAGCTAAGAGAAAGAGTGGGGTTGACCTCATTGCTATGGATGATGTCAACATGCTTACTAACTGATTGGCTGATGGGGAAGAGTCTCAGTCAGTGATTTATTCATAGAAATATTGTTGAACGAGGTATCATATTTCCATATTCAAATAAAGATTTTAAAATAATAATGTCATATTCAAATAAAGATTTTAAAATGTAGACTAAATGTCAATAATTAAAGTATCAAGACAAGACACAGACAATGCTTACGCTAGTCCTAGACTAAAATGCATGTTTGAGCTGTTTTAACTGAAATCAACCTGTACTGACATATTTTAAAATATGTCAATGCCATTGTTTTGTCTCAAAATGTACACATGTAATGATTATGTATAGTGAACTTTTATAAAAGCTACTTAAATACCCTAATTGAACTAAGGCCTAATCCTGGCTTAGGCCAAGCCCTGTCTGTGAAACCGGGCCTATATGTTCAGCTGGCATAAATTTCAGCCTCTTACATGTCTGCATCTCAAGAGATTACAGAATTTAAGCAACAAATTATGTTTTAAAAACAAAGCTAGGGAGGAGTATATATACACCGATCAGGCATAACATTATAAGCACTGACAGGTGAAGTGAATAACACTGATTATCTCTTCATCACAGCACCTGTTAGAGGGTGGATATATTAGGCAGCAAGTGAACTTTTTGTCCTCAAAGTTGATATGTTAGAAGCAGGAAAAATGGGCAAGCATAAGGATTTGAGCAAGTTTGACAAGGGCCAAATTGTGATGGCTAGATGACTGGGTCAGAGCATCTACAAAACTGCAGCTCTTGTGGGGTGTTCCCGGTCTGCAGTGGTCAATATCTATCAAAAGTGGTCCAAGGAAGGAACAGTGGTGAACCGGCGACAGGGTCATGGCCAAGGCTCACTGATGCATGTGGGGAGCGAAGGCTGGCCCATGTGGTCTGATCCAACAGATGAGCTACTGTAGCTCAAATTGCTCTAGAAGTTAATGCTGGTTCTGATAGAAAGGTGTCAGAATACACAGTGCATCAGTTTGTTGCGTATGGAGCTGCATAGCTGCAGACCAGTCAGGGTGCCCATGCTGACCCCTGTCCACCGCCGAAAGAGCCAACAGTGGACACGTGAGCATCAGAACTGGACCACGGAGCAATGGAAGAAGGTGGCCTAGTCTGATGAATCACGTTTTCTTTTACATCAGGTGAATGGCCGGGTGTGTGTTCGTCTCTTACCTGGGGAACACATGGCACCAGGATGCACTATGGGAAGAAGGCAACCCGGTGGAGGCAGTGTGATGCTTTGGTCAATGTTCTGCTGGGAAACCTTGGGTCCTGCCATCCATGTGGATGTTACTTTGACATGTACCACCTACCTAAGCATTGCTGCAGTCCATGTACACCCTTTCATGGAAACGGTATTCCCTGGTGGCTGTGGCTTGTTTCAGCAGGATAATGCTCCTGCCACAAAGCAGAAATGGTACAGGAATGGTTTGAGGAGCACAACAACGAGTTTGAGGTGTTGACTTGGCCTCCAAATTCCCCAGATCTCAATCCAATCGAGCATCTGTGGGATGTGCTGAACAAACAAGTCCGATCCATGGAGGCTCCACCTCACAACTTACAGGATTTAAAGCATCTGCTGCTAACATCTTGGTGCAGATACCAAAGCACACCTTCAGGGGTCTAGAGGAGTCCATGCCTCGACGGGTCAGGGCTGTTTTGGCACCAACACAATATTAGGAAGGTGGTCATAATGTTATGCCTGATATATATACACAGCTGACTCACCTACCTAGACAGTTTTCTGCATCCCTCCGCCACCCTGACTCCTCACTTGGCTGGTTCCTATTACAGCTGGGTATACGGAGGAGTAGCCTACTCAGTAGCCTACCCTCAATCCCCTCGGACAGCATGCCAAATACGATAATTTTAAGTGTTAACTTGTGAAAGCAACGGCCACAGGTAATCCGATTATTTTCTTTTTTATTTATTTATTTTCAATGGTTTATTTTTGGTGTTTTTGCCTTTTTATTATGTTAGGACAGTGAGTAGACAGGAAATCAAGTGGGATAGAGGGGGGGACAGGATTGGAAAAGGGACCACGAGCCGGAATTCAAACTCAGGTCATCTGAGCTGTGCCCAGGACTATCATTGCTGATAATAGGATATTATTTTCAACTTGACCTCAATGTTTTATTCTCCATCATTCAATAGCCTACATTTTGCTTGTACATAAATGAACCTTTATGTTATGTCATTGCAGATTAAAATCCATAAATAGAAATATTTATTGCATTCATGAAGAAATGGCTCATCACCCAAGGCTCGATTGCTGAGGTAGATTGCCGGCAACAACCATTTTTAGGATTGTTTCTGATTTGGCTACTTGACTACTCCTAATTTTAATGGGTTTAGGAGCTAGTTTTAGCACTAAAATGCTTTGTGAAATAAATTAGCAAAACGTATTAGGACCGACACTCTAAACGCATTATAAATGTTACAAATGTATTGGTGAAACATATTACAAAGACTGTGAACTGTGTAGTACTGAATTGTGGAGTTAGACCATTAAACAGTTTTTCACCAATTCTGTATTCAGGATTTTTTCAGAGCTAAAACAGGGACTCGATGATGCACTGGAGCCACCGAGCATGGCCCTGCCCCTAACACTATAATAGCGGTAGATGACACACTAGAGCCACTGAGCACGGCCCCAGGTCAGGTGGCTCGGGCGGCCACGGCAGGTCAGGTGGTTCAGGTGGCCACGGCAGGTCAGGAGTGTCGGGAAGCCACGGCGGGTCAGGAAGCCACGGCGGGTCAGGTGCCGTGGACAGCCCTGGCAATTCAGGAGCCATTGGTGACCATGGCAGTTCAGAGTCCATAGACGGCCCTAGCAGGCCTGTAAACCCACCCACAGGTACCCCACCCACAAGTTCCCCAGCCACCAGTTCCCCACCAACAGGTATATGACATCTAGTGCCACAGTTGGCAGAACGTACCCACCAATTAGTGTAAGTTGCCGTGTGTGCTTATGTTATAATTAGTAGGTAGTCCAAAGTAACTTTACTAAATTTTGAAACCCTCTAATGTGAATCTTTTGTTTATGTATATTGTATAATAACACCTATTTAACTCAGAACACATATTTCAATATTGCTTTACACACTTTAAGAGTTTCTCCTAAATCTGCAAGTTAGGAGCGACTTTTAGCCTTAATGTTTTGTGAATACGGCCCCAGATCAGTGCCTGCGGTAATGCAGACCTCTACATTACACTACGCAATTCAGGCAGAAAGTGTTGTCTTTATCCACCTGTTTCCGGGGGGGCGCTACTGTAAAAAAAGAATGTGGGTACAACTTCCGGTGAGGCGGCGGAAGCAATATACCAATTGTATTTTGTGTGTTAATCAGCGAAGAGGCTGGTGTTTTTTGGATCGTTTACTTTGTAAAGTTGCAAACCTTTATGAGAGATGCTGTAATGGTGCTCAGGGACAATATTTCAGTTTAGTACATTTATATGTTAATAATATCTAGGGATCCACGATATGAAAAAGCTAAACCTATACCAATAACTGATAATTAAGTCCTTCTCATGACCGATTTTCCGATACCGATAACCAATAAGTTTATATTTTTATATTATAATTTTCATATAATTTGCAGTTTGTGTACCCAGGAGAATAGAAAATCTAAGATGCCCTGATGAAACTGATATTTTAGCAGCTCTGGCCTAACTATAATAGCAAACATCAGTCCTGACTCTTCAAATGTTTTTATTTTTTTGTGTACCACCACAATACTTAGTAACAGAAAGGGTTTAATAGAACTATGACAGAACTATGGTTTATCTGCACATAAGTCATTAACAACAAATTTATATTTAAGTATTTCATGCATAAAGACATGCATTTATTCAACCTTTTGTGCATGAGGAGGTTCACAGTATATAGGTACATAGACTTTAAGTCACATGTTTTTCAAATACATAATAAATAAAATGCATTGACATTTGTAAACCTTGAAACAAAATGAAAAACAAAAGTGTATCCTCAACAAAAGAGCATAGGGCATAGTTGAGATTTTTCTGAAATTATATAGTTTAATTAAATAAATGAGTGATGAGGAAGGTATAGACTTTAAGTCACATGTTTTTCAAATGCATAAAATGGAATCACATTTCTCAACCAAAAAAAAAGAAAAACAAAATGGCATCCTCAACAAAAATAAAGTGCATCCTTAAAAGTACATAGGGCATAGCTGAGGTTTCTCTAAAATTATATAGTTTAACATAAAATAAATATAAACTTAAAGTGATTTCCAATTTGCACTACTCAACTGCACTCTTACTCTCCTCCAAAGTACATATCTTTTCACTTGTCTCTGTTTAATGTCTATTGTCTTTTATATTTATGTGAGGACAATAGTGGGAGATTCTTCTGCATCTCTGCCTTCTCACACCCAGTTCGGTTTCTTTTTTCATCCATAACATATGCAGCAGCAGAAAACAAACGTTCACTGTCTATGCTGGTACAAGGGGCTGACAGGTATTTCCTTGCAAGTGTCTTTTGTAATATTCCACTGTTCAAACATGGTTTCAAAAGCTTGGCACATCATTGTCCCTGTATGTGATCCGGAGCACTCCTGTGCATGCAGCAAGACTTTTAGCATGTTAAAATAGCCGTTAAACAAAGCATAATGACCGGACTAACGTTAGATGTCCAAATGTCCGTGGTGAAACTTATGTTTAGTCCACTCTTGTTGATCAGTTTATAAATGTGTGTGGAGACCAAATCGTACAAGGCAGGGAGGGAAACATTCAGAGAACAAGCGGCGGCTCGGAAGGGTGTAATGTGGCTCCAAATGCTCTACTAACCTGCAAAAACTGGGATCCTCTACCACGGAAAAAGATTGGTCATCAAGGGCTATATATTGCATTACTTTGTCGTTGATGGCTTTAACCTTTTCGCTGTCTCTGGAAAACTTTTACAATTCTCAAATGGCTGCTGAATGGGGACATCGACGCTCCTTGTTTTAGGCTTGGTGCTAGTAGCTGCTGCCGTGGCTGCCTCATAGTCTTTTAATACAGCTTTCGTCGTGATGACGACCTTTCAAGTGAGATATAAGGATTTGTTGTGTTAAAACTTGACGCCTTTTTCCCTCCTCTTGGAGTCCTTGCTGAACATGATTTGCAAATAGCAATGGCATTGCCGTACTCTGCCACAGAGAAAAACTTCTAGACATAACTCATGTATGATTATAATCGTGCATTTATTTGGTTTAGTGTTTAATCTGTCTCTTCCCTGTTCCTTTGTTGATACTGGACTAATCCATCCACATATCTGTCACACACTTGGTTAACTCGTATAACTCATAACTTCTTTTTTCCTCTCATGAGCTTCCTCTGTTGCTCTGGCTGAAAGAACACTATAGAGAGACGGGAGAGATCGCTCAAATGTCCTCGGATTGCAATCATAGCATAATTTCGAGGTAAATTAATAGAAATGCTCAGAAATGTAACATATGATATATTATCAATATGTATTTCTAAATGTGTAAGCCTTTGGATTTAAAAGCCTTAATGGAGTTGTTTTGTGCATTTTTGTGATTGTAAATAAATGGAAGCAGGTGCAAATGAATAGGTATGTGTTCTCTTTTTATGCGAATATAAATATCCGTTAGATTCAGCGTGATTGATGTGCACTCCTGACACAAATTAATAAATTAATGTTACTGTAACATTTTTTTTAATTGTAAAACATTGTTCAAATATTGATGTTGGAATCTTAAGTCTTTAAGTAAAGACCAAATGTTTGCAAGTTTGGATCGCTAAATCTTGAATGACTGTCAACTGTTGAATGAACGAGTGTCACATCCTGGTTGTTTACTTCGAACTGGAAGACACTCCCACTTTTGATGCAAGGCCTCATGGGGCGTAGGAAACTTGTGGATACTCTTCTTGTGAGAATGCAGTTGGTTGATATGACATTTTTTGACAAGCTCAATCAACTTAGGCTGCGTCCGAAATCGCGTACTGTTCGCTGAAGTAGTAAGTCATCCGGGTATTCTTCGCCTACTGTTTTTCGAATACTATGAATTCGGACATACTACTCTGTTCGCATACTGTTTTTTGCGTACTATATAGTAGAGTAGTATTCGATTTCGGAAGCAGCATTAGTAACAGATAATGGACTCTCAGTAAATCACAGGTCCATTATTTTTGTCAGGAGGTAATTCTGATTATGAGATCATACAACGGAATAAAGATGATGTAGGAACCATGGACGAACCAGACAAATGAATCATTCAGATGATTCTTTCAAAACATAATTCTAATTCAGAATCGAGGTTCCGGCTCCAGCTCATCTACAGAGAAAACCAACGTTAATTACTTTTATAACCCCCATGCTTCCTGACAGCAGGAGAAGTGACAAACCAAATGGCCATCCAAGAAGATAAAGAATCTTTGATCACCAGATCAAAAGAAACAGAGAAACAATGCAGGCCCCTTTTGTTTCTCTGAGGGACCGAACTTCACAGAAAAACCAACAAAGACCATTCTAAACTGCATCAAAATTGTTCCAAACTATTTTAAATGGACTTATCAAACATATTTTAACTGCATACATTTTACATCATGTGTCCACAAATACTACCTGTAACCAGTTTTGCTTTAGAACACCCACAATTCATGTAAATGTGATAACTCTTGAATGACTGACTGAAAGTATGCCTTATTTGGAATGGATTTAATTCTTTTCCTCTTTTCTAAATCCTGGCTTGAATGAAATCTGTTTAAAATGTATCATGTTCCATTTAATAGAAATTATGTTTAAAATGGTACTCTCTGCTAAAGCAGAGACGGGAGGTAACACCTATGTATGATTAGGGGCAGAGAAAAGCCCTTTTGAAACAGGATGATATCTGATTGGCCAAAACTCCTGTCAGAGGTGTGACAAACACCTAAGTTTAAATAATCACAAGACAGAGAACCAGAATGAACCAGAACTAGAAGAAAGAACCAGTCAGCAGTGACCAGAGTAAGCAGAAAAACGAGTAACCATGGAGTAACGAGAAAAACAGACAAGCAGCTCATTCAAGCCATCCAACTTAAACTCACTTTGCTTTTCGTTTACTTAATTTTCTTCTCCGCTGAAAGTCTCATGTTCTAAGTTTTTCCGCAAAGTTCAACCAACGACTTTTGCCGCTTCAACTTTAACTCCAGTGACAAAGAGACTTCCTTTCATTTTTTCAGCAAGCTCAAACGTGATTGGGTTTTACCAAACACAATCTGGACCTTTAAGACCCTGCGACAAATCATCGACTTGGAAAACCCTTCTCTGCACACCGACGAGGGAAATTCACATTTAAAGTCGACTCAAGCAAGTACCTCCACATTCTAAAAAACTGAACTGGTGCATTTAAATGAATGATTCATGGTTCGTTCAGGTCAGATCTTTGAAGTGCATATTTTGCTAAGAACCCTGTTCATCATATCACTCTCTCTCTCTTAAAAAAAAAACCTCTTTCTCTCTCTCATTTCCTTTCTTACTGCAACGTATGAATGTGTGTGTGTGTTTGTGTTAGATTAGTTTGTGTTAGAATAAATAAAGTCTCTTGTAGATTTTAAAAGAAAGTGTCTTGTATTATGTGTTTCTAAAATTTAATGTCTTAAACTGTCGATCTTAAAGTTACCGTGCTCTAATCAGTGTTTTCACGATTGTTGGATATTTATATCCACTACAAGAGCTTATTACGGCTCAAGCAGTTGAACGCTTGACGACTCTATATAAATTACATCATAATAAGGAAATAATAAGTATTTAACTGCATTTTGAGTTGAAATGACAAAAAGAGGAAATTATATTTATTTCTTCCTTGGTCTTTCCTTTTTCAGCCATATTTTTATTCAAGAGTCAAAACAAGTCCACCACAATGTGTTCTGACAACTTATTAAAAATAAATGTCAAGCATAAAAGTCCATTGATTCCTGCTAAAACCTGACATTTAAGTTACACAATTTTTTTTGTTTGTTTGCTAAATTCAAATATCTTAATTCAGATTTATGATTTGAATTGACATTTAAAATGCATTCTTGTCAGGTATAAATAAAATGCTTATTCATTTAATTATTATGTTAAAGTCTGATTTTTTTAATGTATACATTTTCTTATGAACTTACCAGACATGATGTCCAAAGAAAACATGCCAGTAGTAATATGATATGTCTTAACCTGCAATCTAAAAATACACAAATGATCAATTTCAAAATCCATCAAAACATGAAACCATTTTGATCCATAATATGACAAATGTAATCATGTTTATGAATTACTAATTACCTGGTGGATTTGATTTCTTTGTGGATGGTATGATCATGGCTATGTCTGTGTTCTCCTAATAGTTTTATGTCGCTTGTGAAAGAAGTACATTCACATGACTTCAAACCAATGTCCTGGTAAACTGGCCACACTGTTGTTAAATGAGGCGGTCCCACAAATTACGTGACACTCACAGTTTACATAGTTTAGCTTTGTTTGATTTGATTTGAACACTGGAACAACATTGACTGTTTGTCAAATAGTGAAGATTTTCTTGCTATGGGAACAACAAAATTCAGCATTCTTTCATTTTTAGCAAAAAAAAAAACAACAACAAAAAACACCAAAAAAGAGCAAGAAAGCGACAGAGTGTAAATGTGGCATATAAACACTATATTGGCAAACATTTTGGGACATCTGCCTTTACATGCACATGTGGCCACAGAAGTGATTGGAATACCTGAATTAAATGATTTGGAGGGGTATCCCAATAATTTTGGTATATATATATATATATATATATATATATATGTGTGTGTGTGTGTAACCTTTGGCTAAAAGTGTTAAAAGAAAAACCCGACTACACCACCTAGGTTATTACTTCACTCAGGAAAATAAGATATTTTATATATAATTACAATAATATGAGGACCCTGCTGGTTTGGATGGGATTAAAGACAGAGACGTGACTTTCCAAAATAGTACAAATTTATTTCACAAAAATCATTTACACTAAAATGTTCTAAAAAACATTTACAGTTTACCAGTTATTTACCCACAGTTAATAAGAGACTAGATTAGATCCACACAGCAAATTAGTGCATAACAATAATTAAAATAAGTGATACACCAAAAACAAAAGACAAGACCAAAAAAGACAAATATTCTCTCCCCTTCTGTTAAGCCTCACAACTCATCAGATAATCACATGTAGATATATATATATATATATATATATATATATATATATATATATATATATATATATATATATATATATATGGTAACAGGCACTTGTACAATCAAAAGAAATAGAAAAAAAAAAAATACAAAAACAGCCAAAACACAATAGGTAATTCACAATTAATATTTAAAGGGGTGATTAACTGAGAAATCAAATTTTTCCTGAAACTTCAATCAAAACTTAATCCTGTAAGTTTCAGAACTGAAAACGTCCTTGTTAGTCCAATAAAAGCTTTTATTGACACCAGATCTAGCAAACGACAGGTTTTTCAAAGTGGGGATCTTTGACGTCAAAGGGCAGCAAGCACCGCCTCCGCAGAAGAAGATCAACGCCTACTTCATCCCTGCCTGTTTAGCCCCGCCCACCAATTCGCGCATAACTTGTAATAAATAACATAGGCCTACGTGGTGCTAAACCGGATCAAACTACCAAGTAATAAACATGCCGTTGAGGATTACAAAATATTGTGCAGTCACTGGAATCAACAGTAATGCAACATGTGAGTAACTGTGTTAATTCTAATCCTGATCTGATATTAATGATTCATGTACAGTCACATTTTTTTTTGTCTATGTGTCAGTAAATCAAACCCGTGACTAAATGTCAACTTGCGATCAACTTGTCTCTTAGTAGGATAAAAATACTATGTTATTTAAACAGTGATTCAATTATATAAAGAAAGCGATCAAAGAAAGCTCCCTTTGTAATCGTTGGAGCAGCGCACGCTGAAGCGGTCAATCAAACAGAGCGAGCTTATCAGTGACCGAGCTGTGGACACGCACAAAAACTCCCATTTTATTCAACGGATCTCTTAATTATATCGCGTTTGCACTGTTAGTGAAGATGAAAGCATTTGTTAGTGTACAGAAATTGAGTTGCAGCGACAAGATCACTGCTTTCATGCTCAACAACATGTCTGTGATCGACTACAATGTTTGACGATTAGAGTTATAGAATGTTAACGAATATAGAATGTCAACGATTAGTTAACCTTGAGAGCTGTAATAGTAAAAATGCACTAAAAGAGAGAGTAATACTTGGCTATTTTAAATGAAAAGATGTTAGCCAATCACAGCAGAGGGTGTTTACACTGAAGTCTCACAGCAGGCACGCCCCTTAAAACAGAGCGTTCAAATAAGAGGCCTAAAATCAGGGTAGGAAAAATGCCTTGTATTTCTAAATTATGACAATTTTGGATGTAAAAAGCATAATAACATTATAAGTGACCCCCAGGAAACATTATAAAACAATAAAACAACGCAGTTCTTTACCCCTTCAAAAATCACGCAAGCTGCTTCACTGAATAAGAATAACAAGAATAAGAAAGCATATTAGTTTAAATATTTGCACAAAAGACAAAAATGTCTAAATGCTTACTCAAATATATTGTACAAATCAATTGGGCAGAATAAAACACTATCTTAAAAACACTATCTAAATCAGCTGTTCAAAACCGCCACGTCCACACAGTCGTACCACAAGACGGTGAAACAGCAATATGAAACAATTCTATGAAACAGACCTATAAAACAGACCTATAAAACAGATCTATAAATCAGCAGCTTGCACTCCTAAGCCGCACCTGAAAAACAAACAAACAAAAAACAAATAGTGAAAGCAATTCAAATGATTTCCGCCTCCCCAAAAAAGAACCCACAATAAAGTTTCTTACCTCACAAGCGAGATTGTTAGACTATTGTAACCAGGGGAAAGCGACAGGAAATATAAGCCGAAAGACCTTTTCTGCCCACACAACATGCACACAGGAGAAGAATCAAAACACCACACTTGGACATGCTTTTTATAAAGCCACTAACACAGCTCAGTGATTGCACATGTGTGCTCAATGTCAGGACGCAGCTCCACACCAGTGGGTGTGTCTTCCTATTTGAAATATACACAACCATTAAAATGGAAACAAATAATAAAAAATAAAAATAACTATTAAGGACACTTAACTGGTCATATTCTACCTCCTAGTTTTAAATTCGTAGACCCAACAACATTAACTCCAAGGCCTAAAGAAAGTGGAAACACTGTTAGTTACAGTTATCTGAGAGTTCACAATACCCCCTCTACCCCCCATTGTCTCTGGCAAGTGATGGACATTGGAATGGTAGCCTGCAGTTTTTCGGGTAGTCCGACTTAACGGTGCTCTTACAGTAGGAAGTATGCCCTCTGATGCCACTGAAGGATCACTAGGCGAGGAATCATGGACTAGAGGAGGCTCAAGATCAGGGACACTACTAGATGACATGGAGATACCCTCAGGGCCTCGAGGCAGGGACGGAGCATGAGTAGAAGGAGGCGGAGGTGATTGAACAACAATTGGTACTATAACCGGAGGGGAAATTTCTTGCTCTGATGACACCAGGAAACACATATCGTCATTCAATAGATCTTCTCCAGATTCCATGGAGGCTTGATCAGATTCTGAAAGGGAGTTTGAAGTCTCTGCTAAATTTTGCCCAGATGGTTGAGCTCTTAACAGAGTACAATGCACATGTCTAACTTTTTCCAAATCATCAACGGGGGCAATGGTGTATGCAGACCCACCAGGTCTAGGGGCTCGCAGCACTTTGTAAACCACAGAACTCCAGCAATCTTGAATCTTTGCCAGGGCTTGCACACAATGGTCCCGCAAATACACTAACTGACCTTGACTTAGAGGGTCATCCTGTACTCACCGATCATGTCGCTCTTTTCTACGGTCCGCTGCAGCTTTCATGTGTACTTCTAGCACTTCTAGGCCACTTGACGTATAGCCTGATGGTCATAAATCCAGTCATGAACACTACCTTGAGTGGGAGCCTCAATTCTACCCAAGAGAAAGTCAACGGGCAATTGTGGATCTTGTCCGAACATTAAGAAATATGGAGATTGGTTTGTAGACTGATGTGGGGTAGTATTATAGGAAAAAACCACTTGAGGGAGATATGCAGCCCAGCTTTTCTTCTTACAAGAGGGTAAGTGTGCAGTAAATTGTGCAGGGTGCGATTAAATCGCTCGCATTGACCATTTCCAGTAGGATGGGCTGGAGTGGTCTGGCTCTGTTCAATGCCATACAACTCACACAACTAATGAATAAGGATACTTACGAAGTTCCTTCCCTGGTCTGAGTGGATGCGACTAGGAATGAACCACTCATTAACCAACACCTTTGCCACCGTAGATGCTCTCTGGTCACGAGTTGGCACCGCCTGGGTGTATTTGGAAAACACATCAGTCGGGACAAGAATATTCTCCATTCCATTCTGTGATGGCTCAATCAATGTAAAATCAATAGCCAGAATTTGGTTAGGTCTTGAAGCTAACAAATGGCCCATATATGTCTGGATTTGAGGGAAGACATCCTTAGCAACAGTATAGCTTTCACATTGTTGGCACCATCGCTTAACATCATCAGACATTCCTGGCCAAAATATTTGTCGGACCAGCTCTGTTGTATGATGACCATGCTCATCATGAAGCTGCTGCATCACTACAGTCTTTAAAGATGCTGGGAGTAAAAGCTGAAGAAAGGCCTCACCACCCTGGGAATGGTGTCACTGGCGATACAATACGGCATCTTTCATCTCTAGCCGTTTCCACTGTTTCAATAGTCTACCTGCATCTGTTCAGAACCCCTGCCACTCTTCACTTGAAGGATATTTCCCCTTTCTCCACAACTTCAGAAACACTTCCAACACTGCATCTGCTTCATGCAGCCCTCGCAAATCTGCAGAAGTATGGCCAGGGAAAGCGGTGATAGATGCTTGTACACATTCATTCAGAGGTCTGATGGAAGCAACTTGTTGGAGAGGCTCGGGCAGAGATCTTCCTGGAATCATACCTTCCAGTACAGGCCCAGCAGGGTGTTGTCGTGAAAGTGCATCAGCATTCCGATTACTGCATCCCGAACAATACTTGATGCTGAAATCAAAAGCGGCAAGTTGAGCAGCCCACCTCTGTTCTAAAGCACAAAATTTAACGGTATTGAGGTAACTCAGAGGGTTATTGTCAGTGTATACCACACACTTATGTCCAAGTAAATACTCACAAAATTTCTCAGTCATTGTCCATTTAGGCTACTGGTTGAACTCTGCCCTCCTGTTCCTGCGACAGGACTGCTCCCAATCTGCTGTAACTTGCATCCACTTCTAAGATGACTGGCAAGGGGAGCACTCACCAACTGCTGCTTCAGGGTATCTAAACTCTGCTGACACTCCTCTGTCCAAGCCTCCTTGCAAGACATGGCTGTATTCTTCCTCTTGGCCCCAGTCAGGTCAGCTACAAGGCGATGAAGTGGGGCAGCCAGCTTGGCAAAACCTTCTACAAACCTCCTGTAATAACTTGTAAAGCCCAGAAATGAGCGTAGTTCTGAGACCTGCTGAGGAGGATGCCAATTAGCAACTACCTCAATTTTCTTAGGGTTAGTCGCCACCCCCTGTTCAAAAATCAAGTGCCCCAAGTAGCTCACCTCGGGCCGGAAGAACAAACACTTTTCCAGTTTGGCCTTTAAGCCTTTTTGTTGTAAACGTTTCAGGACCACCTCCAGTCGTTGCAAGTGCTCAGACACTGTGGAAGAGAACACTATAACATCATCCAGATAAAGCAACAATGATTGGAAATGTTGCGAACCAAACATTCGTTCCATCAATCTCTGAAATGTGCTAGGTGCATTGCACAGGCCGAAGACCATCCTATTCCACTCATATAGCCCAAAAGGTGTACAGAAGGCAGTTTTCATCTTGTCCTTCTCAGCCACTGGGACCTGATTGTAGCTACTAGGGAGGTCCATTGTAGTGAACCACCTGGCGCCTGAAAGAGCATCCAAGGATTCCTCAATTCTTGGTAATGGGAAGGAATCTTTTCTTGTCTTATTGTTCAATTGACGATAATCAACACACATTCACAGGCTACCATCCTTTTTCTTTACCAGGACAATGGGAGTAGCATAGGGGCTGCTACTTTCTCTTATAATTTGGGTTTCCAGCAACTGATTAATATGAGCCTTGATTGCCTCATATTCTGAGGGAGGAATGTGTATATAATGCTGCCAAACGGGAACCTCATCACTCAAGGGTATATCATGCATGATCAAAGTGGTACAACCCAAATCACCATCATGTTCTGAAAACACAGAAGTATATTTAGACAACAGCACCCTAACTTGACACTGTTCTTCAGAAGTTAATGGACACAGATCAACAGCGTCTATCTTGTCCTGCAGGGAACCAGTAATTACCTGGGAAGAAATGGTGGTCTGCACACTCAATGGAACATCTTCAACACCTGGGGGTAAACTCACCAGAGTTACTGGACTAATAGTACCCTGAACAGTTTGTGCAAAAAGGTTAACATCAACTAACCCTACATTGATAACTGGAACATAAACCTGTCCACAAGCTACCTTAACAATGGCAGGGGAAAGCCATAAGTCCAGCTGCCAACCCACCACTAGAGGGCTCAAACACAATGGTCAATCCAGCATTTTGCTGAGAACAAGTAGTGGGAATAAACTTCATGGTGCCGCCTGGTACACGAATACACCTACCCCCTCAAACCCGAACTCGGGGCTGAAGAATCGAAAGGGGCATTTACTTGAATTTGATGGCATTTCTGTAGGGCTTGTTGCCAAGAATTAGGGGCATGCTGCACTAAAGCTGCTTCAAAAGGGCCAACCCATATTGTCCAAACAATTCAATATAACATTCTCAAATAACATTCATGCCCAGAACAGTAGTAGTACCTGGAGGAACTTTAACTATGAGCACGCCACGTTTAGGAATCACTTTACTAAAGACTTCGACATCCAGCTCTAAATAGCCTATGTATGGGATATCTAAGCCATTGGCAGCCTTAAGCTGTAACCAATTACAAGAGTGAAGTTTTTCCAAACCCCAAGTCTCAAAGTTCTTCAAAAAAAAACAAAAAAACCTTTGGTCACAGTTGACACCATTGAGCCAGTGTCTAACAAGCAGGGAACTAACACCCCACCCAAGCTAACAGTCACATGGGGGCATGGAGGTAATAAGGGGTATTTTCTACATCAGGAGAAACAGCATCTGAGCCAAACACATACCCTTCTGAACTGTGGCTCAATAGCACAGAAGGTTCTAGTTTTCCTGAAAAGAAACAGAGGGCTGGGACCTTTGCACTACTGGCTGAGAAGGACATGAGGGAGATGGATTAACCCTTGATGATGAACTACACTGTTGGCACCTTCTACAGATAACCGAACCCCTATTAACGGTATTGTAGTAGGATGGGAACTTTTTGGGACATTCTGGAGTGAAGACGCATTACGTGTTAACTGATCAAGCTGTTCTTGCTGCTTTTTAAGCAACTGTTTTAGTTCAGCTAATTCAGAGCCTGTAGACATTAGTGCAGACCCATAAACCCCATACTGCAGCCCATGGGTAGAAGAGGTTGAAAAACTATGGTCCCTAGAACCCCTCATCATGCCCTCCCGTTCCCATCTAATAGCTTCTCTTCTAACATCAAGTAAAGTAGCCCTAGGGTTTCGGCGTACAAACTGTTTAAATTCCCTTCGAAGGGGAGAATCCAACACATACCTCAGAACCTCAGAATTAGGCATACCATTTGGAGCATTTTTAATTACTTTTGACATCTTTTTCCTGAAGTGTCTCCCCCTCTAGTTGTCGTCGAGAAAAGAAATTCTCCTGCAAAACAATATATGAATCAGGGCAGCCATACAGCTCAGTAAGTTTTTGAATAATTCTCTCTGGATCTTCCCGGTCTTCCCTGGGCCTTAATTTTATTTCCTTCCTAGCTTCCCCTTCTAAATGGTCATACAAAATAGTGTGCTTTATCAATAATGGATAAGTGGCGAACATGCATACTAGTCTTTTCTTCTTCTAACCAATCAGTCAAAGGAATTCCGGTGCGGCCTCTAAAAACAGGACATTTCCTCTCCCTAGGGACATAAATCAACCTTTCTGTCACTACTGAATTACCATTGGAGGGAGACCTTGGGCCCACGTCTACCCCTCTATCATTAGACTTAGCGGGTACAACACCAGGACTTGCCTGAACCTCGAATCGTTCTTGACGCAGGCGTTCGTTATCAGCCTTAAGTTGGGCCACTAAGTCTTGCAATTGCTGCATCTCATTCTCCATAGTGACAGTCTGAATAGAAACAAAAAAAGGAGAGGAAAGTACAAAAAACCAATACACTAATGCACTAGCTGCTGTTTCAAAAATCAAACAAACACAACTTAGTGTCACACACAAAAAGAGAAAAATAAACAGTCACGTCTCTGCTTTACACACCAAACGTAATCCTGCCGACTACTGCCAAAATTAGGGATGTCCAGATCCGATCACGTGATCGGAAATCGGGCCCGATCATGTGGTTTCAGACTCGATCGGAATCGGACGTTACCTCCCGATCAGGACTCGGATATATATGTATATATATTCTCATTATTTTTAACACATCTATAGTGATGCGGTGGCACAGAGTTAGGCCTGTTTCACACTGCAAGCGTAAGCGGCGCGTGAGTAGCGCATATTTTTTTCAGCGTGCATGTCAACCAACGGATGCATTCACACAGGCAGCAGGAGCAGCTCATAAAGCGTCAGGCAGGAGCGTTGCGTAAGCAGCAGTGCCGCGATCGTCTCGGCACAGAGTCTATCCCTGTGTCTCAATCAGCTCCCTAGCTCTTTAGGTCGTGAATCAGTATATAATGAAAGTGAATGTGGCTGATACCCTGATCAGTGCCCTGACTACTGAACTAGGGAGCTGATTGAGACACACGCTGCGCTGCTGACGCGTAATTAAAGTGAAAACACACTTTTGATGGACAAAATAAATATAATTTCACACAAAAAGTGTTCAAAATGCACACAATACGCATGTCTAATGTGTTTTAACAAGAATTTGAGTATGACAGAAAAGAAAATTAAGAATCAAAAATAATAATGGAAGATTTACCCATTTAAACTTGTTTTTTATTATTCAGTTTGGGTTAAAGTATGGTGTATTATAAAAAACTAAAGTAAACTAGACAGAAAATATGATATATAAACATTATTTTAGTTATTACACAGACTGCAGCATACCCAAATCAAACCAAATATATTTGTTTTTATGTTAGCCTTTTTTATATTTACTGTTGCACTAAAGTGAAGTGAAGTGAACAATTTATGTTATTTATTACTTGATTGTTCAAGCTACCTCACACAAGTGCTCTGTTTGTAATTAAATAAAAAATAAGGAACGTCCTGGATCTGTTTTTTTTCGCTCTTCTTTATTCTTTTTTTGATGTATTATAGAAGTATCGGATCGGGACTCGGTATCGGCAGATACTCAAAATCAAATGACTCGGACTCAAGGGCAAAAAAACCTGATCGGGACATCCCTAGCCAAAATTGTAACCTTTGGCTAAAAGTGTAAAAGAAAAACCCGACTACACCACCTGGGTTATTTCTTCACCCAGGAAAATAAGATAAAAAACCCCCAAAAAGAATTAAACCAAAAGAAATTACAATAATATGAAGGACCCTGCTGGTTCGGATAGGATTAATGACAGAGACGTGACTTTCCAAAATAGTACAAATTTATTTAGCAAAAATCATTTACTCTAAAATGTTCTAAAAAACATTTACAGTTTACCAGTTATTTACCCACAATAATAAGAGACTAGATTAGATCCACTTTAACAGAAGGGACAAACCACACAGCAAATCGGTGCATAACAATAATTAAAGCAAGTGATAAGCCAAAAACAAAAGACAAAATAAAACTAAATTTTGTTAAAAACAAAATAAAAATAAAAATACAAAGACAGCCAAAACACAATAGGTAATTCACAATTAATATTTAAAAATCGTCCAAGCTGCTTCACTGAACAAGAATACAAAGCATGTTGGTTTAATATACTTGCACAAAATACAAAAATATACAAATATATCATACAGATCAATTGGGCAGAATAATCTTAAAAACACTCTGTAAATCAATGGTTCAAAACCGCAACATCCACACAGTCGTACCACAAGACGGTGAAACAGCAATATGAAATGGGTATATGAAACAGACCTATAAAACAGATCTATAAAACAGCAGCTTGCGCTCTTAAGCCACACCTGAAAAACAAACAAACAAAAAACAAATAGTGAAAGCACTTCAAATGATTTCCCCCTTCCCAAGAAAATGACCCACAATAAAGTTTCTTACCTCACAAGCGAGATTGTTAGACTATTGTAACTTTATGCTACCTGCACTCGTCACTTCACTCACGCATATCCTTAATAACAAACACATATTTAGACTGTGATCTGCGACTGGAAAAAGAGCAATAAAGTAGGCGACTCACCAGGGAAAAGCGACAGGAAATATAAGCCGAAAGACCTTTTCTGCCCACACAACATGCACACAGGAGAAGAATCAAAACATGCCACACTTGGACATGCTTTTTATAAAGCCACTAAAGACAAGTTCTCACTACAGGACATTGGCAGATGGGCGTCTTCTCATTTGAAATATACACAACCATTAAAATGGAAACAAATAATAAAAAACAAAACAAAATAAATATTAAGGACACTTAATCACTCACTCACACACACACACACACACACACACACACACACACACACACACACACACACACACACACACACACACACACACACACACACACACACACACACACACACACACACACACACACACACACACACACACACACACACACACACACACACACACACACACACACACACACACACACACACACACACACACACACACACACACACACACACACACACACACACACACACACACACACACACACACACACACACACACGTATGTATGTATGTACATATATGTATATATAATATATGCAGCAAGAGGGAGCCAGGGAAGAGCATATGTGTGTGGAGTGTCATTTTATCTGGTGCTGGGGAGATGAGGTGATTGGAGACAGCTGGTGATGATTAGTGTTCTGGAGATGGTGACCAGCGTGACTGAGGCTGCGTCCAAAAACTGGAAAATGCTGCCTTCTTCGGACACATTTCAAGGGTAGGAAGGCATCAAGGCATGTCCGAATTCAATGTTAGCTTCACTTCCTGCTTCCTGCGATACCTTCATCTGATTGATTTTTTGAAG
Organism: Megalobrama amblycephala; assembly: GCF_018812025.1. Taxonomy (NCBI): domain Eukaryota; kingdom Metazoa; phylum Chordata; class Actinopteri; order Cypriniformes; family Xenocyprididae; genus Megalobrama; species Megalobrama amblycephala. The sequence continues at coordinate 32,142,075 of NC_063065.1, forward strand.
GCAGCATAGATGTATCCTTAGCTGCCTTTGGTATCCCATAAGCTTTCCATTCTGTGACAGTTGAGCTAGAAAAATAAAGATGGTGTCTGAAAGTTGCGTTTGCTGGCCAGTTTGTGAGTAAATGTACATTTTTGATTAACATTTTTGATGTAATTTCTAGCAAGAAATTACTACAGTAGTAATGAAATATTGTTTAGTTCTCACCAAAGCTCACGCTATATTGCTGTAGATCATTAAACACTTATGCTGCCTCAGAAGTCTGTCCGAAATCCGTTTCAAGCTTTTTTTTTTCGGCCGATTCGACATGTTGAATCAACATCGTAGCTCGTCGGTCCGTCGGGGCCATCTGATCATTCTGATTGGCTGTTCAGCTACTGCCACCTGCTGGTACTGAAAGGCATTTCATCTTACGCAGGCGCAGAATGGACGTTCTACTTGGCCATCGGCTGTTGAGCATCGGTTTGGTGTGTCAGGGCAACTTTGGACACAGACACTGCCGACGTGAGCCAACCCACAGTCTGCTTTCGTCGCCACTAGTTCATCGGCGTCGGCTTGGTGTATTCATGCACAAAAGCTGCCTTACAAGTCATTGCTTGATAAGGCAGCGAGTCAGCTACCTAGGTTTCAGGCTGCATCCGAAAACTGAAAAATGCTGCCTCCACAGGCAGGATAAGTCAAGTCAAGTCAAATTTATTTATATAGCGCTTTTTACAATTGGTAATTGTTTCAAAGCAGCTTTACATATTAGAAGCACAGAAAAAAGAGAAGTGGTTAAAAATAAGCTGTACAAGCAAGCGTGGTAATATGTAACATATACAAGATGGTGCTACATTAAGCCAATGTCGGCTGACTCCCAGGGGTGGAAAAAAACCCCTAGGAGAAAAACCCAGCGTGCTAACACTGGGAAAAAAGTCCTAGGAGGGAAAAAACCCCTTGGAAGATATATATAATATATGTAAATGGATATGGAGATCAAAATCTGAATTATACATTTTTATTATAGAGATTAAAAATAGATTATATATAAGGAGGTAGGAAGGCAACAAGGCATGTCCGAATCCAAAGATCGTGCTCCTGAGACACCTTCATCTGATTGATTTTTGAAGGCATTATAGATGTATCCTTCGCTGCCTTTGATATCCCACAATCCTACGTGTTCCATTCCCTAACTTTTGAGCTCAAAAAATAAAGATGGCATCTTAAATTTGAGGTTGGTGGTCAGTTTGTGTGTAAAGTGTACATTTTGATTAACTTTTCCCCACTCTCTTTTGTTATCATTAAATCGTTACACTGCCTCAGGAGTCTGTTCGAAATCATTTCGTGAGGTACCTTAGTGAGCAAACGCTGCCTGTGGAGTCATTGCCTGACAGGGCAGCAAGGCAACAAGTCAGCCTAGGTTTTTGTATGCAGCATAAGTGAGGGTGGAGCCTGGCGTGACACAACCAAGGTCAAACAAGTTTGTTCTAGTAGAAGCAGCCGCAGAATCTTGTATTTCTTGTATTGAGACGATGTAAGAAGGAAAATAGAAAATAACCACAACAGTCCAATGATCCAATCAATTCCTGATACAAAAAAAAAAAATCAAGTCTTCAGTAATAACATTAAAGGTGGAAAAAGATCTGACATGATTTGTCTTGGATTAATTTTATACATCATGTGTAGATTTTTATAGCAACATAGATTACCTTCCTTATATGGGATTTTGTTTCGTACATTTAAAAAATTGTTTGGAAAAGTTAGATTGTTTGGAAACGCAAAAGTCTCTATTAATTAATTTATTACTTATGACTGAGAAAGATAGTGGCCCTGACTTTTTCTCCATAATAATCTAGTGACATCTAACTGTTCAGATTCTGATCTGCAATCAGTCAAAAGGTATGTGAGAGCCAATTTGTTCTGACGTAACATTTGGAAAAAGACGTGATGTAATGACATGTATGAGAACGTAAGAAGTAAACAAAATGGATTTCCAGCCTCTGTTTGGAATTTTATTCCCCTTCATATTTTATCTAGTCTGGGTGGCATAAATTTATTCCTTGTTTGCAATTTTGATATTAACAAAATACCTCTGCATTTCATCGTCAAGCTTTTCTAGCATGGAGTTTAATTTACGAACACAAATTTTCACCTCACTGATAATTTATCTGCAATAATAAGGACATTCTATTTAAACAAAAGTCTATTTTCTTTGACAATTGATTTCGAAGTAATGTCGTTTTGGTGTAATGCCAAGAAATGCACTAACCTGTGCTTGTGGTGGAGTCTCCCATCAAGTAAACAGTCCAGTCTTGTTTTTAAAACAGTTTCCCATTTGTGCAGAACTGAACTGTTGAGTTGTTGCACACAAAAGAATAGCTCGATCAGAACTTGCAACAACTGGTCGTAACATGCTCACTCTCTATCTCTATACCTGAAGGGATTCTGCCATTCTTATGCAAATTCTTTATTCTCTTGTAACTAAGTTCTGTAACATGTTTGCCGTTTCTTTTGTTGTTGGGCTGTGCGATCTGGACCTACACTATATTGCCAAAAGTATTGGGACACTCCTCCAAATCACTGAATTCAGGTGTTCCAATCACTTCCATGGCCACAGGTGTATAAATTCACCTAGGCACAGTTTTAAAATTTGCCTCTTTTTGTTTGAGTTCTCTAAAATGTGAAAAGAATGATGTCACCAAAAGCGAGTCAATTCATCTGTGATACTTATGGCCAGATACTAAAGGGGACACTAAGCTGAGTCCCAGAAAACACAGAGAAAGCTTAGGTTCATTCAGCTCTGGTGACACAAGAAGCTGGTAAATACAACCAGTATTCCAGCTGAGTACTAAAGATGTAATTCATTTTGTTGTATCCCCTGGTTATGGCTTTAACTTTAAAGTTTATCCTGGAAGACCTTTTTATGGTCCCTATAACCATTAAATTCTTCATCATTTTTTTATTACATTTTGCACCAAACATGAGTTATCTTTATTTATTTAATTTGATTTTATGTTAATTCATATCAGTTATGTCTATCCAAATAAAATGTCAATCTTATGGGATATGGACAACTTATAGTATAGTCATGTAGGTATGTTCTGGCTAAACCATGTTTTTAACTGTTCTACTACATACAAATGATCATATTTGTGTCATATATACGTGTCAAAGTAACATCCACATGGATGGCAGGACCCAAGGTTTCCCAGTAGAACATTGCCCAAAGCATCACACTGCCTCCGCTGGCTTGCCTTCTTCCCATAGTGCATCCAGGTTCCATGTGTTCCTCAGGTGTTCCCGACGCACACGCACCTGGCCATCCACGTGATGTAAAAGAAAATGTGATTCATCAGACCAGAACTAATTAGAAAATAATATACAGTATATTATAAAATAAACACCTTGAGCTTTGAATTGAATAGTTTTGCTTTGAAGAAATCATATCTTTTCAGGTTCTTGTTGTGGTCTCTGGCTGTGATGGTAACGGAGATCTTTTCTCCCACTTTGTAACTCTCCTTGAGTCCCACAATAGAGAATGTTGAGTGGACTGATCCAGCGGAGTGATTTCTTGATCTGGACCGGGCCAGTCCAGAGCCTTTTGTAGCATTTCCCATTCCTCTTCACTGATTCCCATGTCATAAATGGAAATTACAGATGAGGAATTTGTTTGTATCCGTCTCACATCTAGGAATGGGAGGCTGGAATTGTCGTATCTGACAACTGCTCTCCAGCAATTTCCGTACAGTCTGAAAGATGGCCAAGAAATTTATATTTAAATGTTAGTGTTGTATGCTCACAAACCAACAGTGTTGGGGAAAGTTACTTTTAAATAATGCATTTCAATATTAATTATGTTAATTTTTATGGAAAGTAATGTGTTACGGCCCTTTTTTTGAGGCTCTCTCTTTTTTGCAAGTGTTTAACACAGTATTGCACTCAACAAAAACCTATATAACACACACCTACATTTTCTTTTAATAACACATTTAGACTATTATTATATTCTAACCCCTAGATCTATGCATGCCATACAAAAGATCCCTTGACATTACGGGTTATATTACCTACTGTACAACTCTTTTTATTGAAAGTTGAAAACGATGTGTTTTGTTACTTTTGTACATTTTGTCTGTTCCCGCGTGAATGTCAGGTTACTACATTATGGAGAAAAGAGAATTTTACTCTACTCAGTAGTTTAAAAAATGTTTAAGCAAATTAATTAAACTGAAAAGTAATGTGCATTACTTAAAAAAAAAAAAAAAAAAAAAAAACTAAAATATTTATGTTTTAAAAGTAATCTGATTATGTAATGCATTTGATTGTATTGCATTACCTGTACTGCAAACCAATTTCCTCAGTGATGGCCAACCATGATATGGCCTTTCATCAGTGAGGTATTGAGGTTGGTCTTTTCTGTCGAGCTGGAGATCTTGCTGTGTGTGTTTGTGTGTTACAAAATTGTGCGTAGATTTCCATGTATTGTGTCTTAGGTATTTTGTAAGGATTAAGTCTCCTCAAGTTCATTTTTACAAAGGGTCTCTGTCAAATCAGATATCAAAGTTTATGATTTGTTTTGCGGCAGAAAGGTCTGGCTGTCAGTAAATATAGTAAATATAACCAGTTGATATTGGGGTGAATTCAGGTTGATTTGGACAATTTTTGCCATTGAAATGACTGGGGAAAAGTATCCCAATCAACCTGAATTCACCCCTATATCAAGTAACTTTGAAGAGATTTTTCTCAGTTCCAGTGTTGGTGCACTCTAAAAAATGCTGGGTTAAAAACAACCCAAGTTGGGTTGAAAATGGACAAACCCAGCAATTGGGTTGTTTTAACCCAGTGGTTGGGTTAAATGTTTGCCCAACCTGCTGGGTAGTTTTATTTAACTCAACTATTGTTTAAAAATGACTGTATTGCTTAATTAAAATGAACCCAAAGTATGTTGGAAATGAACATTTATTAATGTTCAATGAATAATTATTAATCAATAAACATTTATTAAATTGCTTATTAATAAATTTATATTAATAAACTATTAAACTATTAAATTTATATTAATAAAATATTAAAGCTTATTAATAAATATTCACCTTTTGTCTATTATTGTTGCCTCTAATTGCATCTGGTTTTTAATTTCCCAACTATTTTGGGTTCATTTTAAGCTAGCCATATAGCAATTTTTAAACAATGGTTGGTTTAAATAAAACTACCCAGCATGTTGGGCAAACATTTAACTCAACCGCTGGGTTAAAACAACCCAATCGCTGGGTTTGTCCTTTTTCAACCCAACTTGGGTTGTTTTTAACCCAGCATTTTTTAGAGTGTATAGTTACTCTGTTTGGCCGCTGTAGAGCAGTGTTGTGCATCTAATATATTTCTATGGTCACCGTGATTTTGCCAAGCAAGACATGTTCCTGGATCAACATCTTTGTTGATCCTGGAACAACATTCCAATCAACCAATCAGATTTGAGGGACAAGTTTACTGTTTATGTCAAGTTTAGGCTTGCAACCAGGTGCTTCTACATCAATGTTATTCATCTATCTTTCCCCTCTGATTTTAGGGATAAGTTATGAGTAGGATTAGGTTTAGGGGTAGGAATAGGGTTAAGACTAAATTTTCGGACAGGAATGTTGTTCCAGGATCAACAAAGTATGTTGATCCAGGAACATGTCTTACTTGGCAAAATCATGTTGACAATATTTCTATAATCTGGAGTATAGTTGTTGTGATGTACAGCATGTGCATAGTGGGCCCAAGTTTGCAAGGTTAGGGACATCAAATATTTGAAAGATATTCTGAGCTTTCTTTGAGATCGCTTCAGCTAATTAAATAAGCTTTTTCCACACTAGTTTAATATATCTCTGATATCCGGGTGTCTTTTAGCCCCTTATCTCTTCCAAAAATAACAAGTAATGTCAATGAATTAATTGACACACTGTATTCCAAATGAGTAAAACAGATCAGAGATGTATTATTACATCATCACTATAATTGAAGATAAAAGTGTTTAGCATTTTAGCATGAAAAGGAAGCTTAATTTGAAAAATGCCAGCAAATTAACACTTTATAATTTTTTTAACTCTATAGTTGTGCAGTAAAATTCACTTTAACGAAGATCATTTGCCATTTCCACTCTCTAATATAGTTATTTTCACATTTTGCTAATATAAATATGTAATATAAAATGACTATATTATAATACATTTTATTGTACTGAAGTATGAAGTATAGCAAGCATAGGGAAAGTCAAAAAGTCACATGACAATCTTTTTTTAAATAAGCCCAGACATTAACAGCTTTATCTTTAACTGTAGAAGCTGCTAAACATTCAGACAACACAGACTTGTTCTTCATACACTTGTCTATGTTGCTGTTACAGGTCTATTACAGAGTCCTGCATGACAGATGACCCGCCAAATTCTATGTAACGGGTGGAATAATATTTACATGTGGGGTGAGGAGGGGACTCTGGATCCAATAGCCAAGACTATTCCAACTCAATTCGGTGCATTTGACAGCTGCTTTCAAATGGTCCCATGCTTATTTGTGTTCACGCTCTGTCTGAAGACCGTTAAAGGGTTAGTTCACCCAAAAATGAAAACTCTGTCATTTATTACTCACCCTCATGCCGTTCCACACCCGTAAGACCTTCGTTAATCTTCAGAACACAAATTAAGATATTTTAGTTGAAATCCGATGGCTCAGTGAGCATAGGGAGCAATGACATTTCCTCCCTCAAGATCCATTAATGTACTAAAAACATATTTAAATCAGTTCATGTGAGTTCAGTGGTTCAATATTAATATTATAAAGCCACGAGAATATTTTTTGTGCATCGATAAAAACAAAATAACAACTTATTTAGTGATGGCCGATTTCAAAACACTGCTTCAGGAAGCTTCGGTGCATTATGAATCAGCGTGTCAAATCAGCTGTTCGGAGCACCAAAGTCACGTGATTTCAGTAGTTTGGCTGTTTGACACGCGATCTGAATCATGATTCGACACACTGATTCATTTGTGCTCCGAAGCTTCCCGCATTGGCTTCTCCCTCCCTCGGCTCCACCAGAAACCATCGTCCTTGTGGCTCCACCAGGCACCCTCATCCCTTCACTTATCACTTATGCATATCCAAATAAAATGTAGATGTCTTATGGGAAATGGACAACTTATAGTCAGTATGTTGTGGTTAAACCATGTTTTTAACTGTTCTGCAACATACAAATGATCATAATTGCACATTTTTGTAAAAAAAAAAAATAAAAAATCAATTTTAGTGAGTTTAAAAGGTATTTACTATATAGACTCCATAAATGAATGGAGACAGACAAAACGGTAATAACATGATTAGTTTATTTACAAATTATTATATTCACATAATTTAGGTTTTGTTTTTATAATACAATTCATGGTAACACTTTATTTTACAGTGTCATTGTTACATATGTTACATGCAGTTACTATAAATTATGCATGATTAGATGCAACTAAACCAAACCAAACCCTAATCCTAACCCTATAGTAAGTACATGTAGTTAATTATTATTTCTCAGTACTTAAATGTATAATTACAGTGTAACAAAGACACCTTAAAATAAAGTGTAACCCAATTCATTTTTAAAAAGTTCTAGATATTACATTATTCAGTATTCATAGGGGTATTAACATTTTGTTCAAGTTAGTTTGTATGTACATTGTAGATGATGACGACGAAGCAAGGTAAATATTATTTTTTGGGGTTTTGTCAGACAGGACAGACATATGAGAGTACCATCTGGATCTCATTAGCAATGATAACAGGACCTGGGTGCAAATTTTCAGGTTGATAGTGACAGGAAGTCATCTGCCAGACATCGAAGTAGATTACTCCATCAATATCTCTGAACATCTCCTGCATCACCGTGTTCATCTGCATTACATACCAATCACTTTGAAAAATATTCTGTAAAAACAGATCAGAATCACAGTCATCAAAAAGAGCTTGCATGCACTACAATTTTTCTGGGTAAATGAAGCTTCCAGTGCACACATACAAACAAAACAACAAGACACTGAATAATATGATTAAAATATAAAAATGTATAAAGACATAGAATGGTTTGGAAAAACTACATTAACTGTATTGTTTGTATTTGTTGCTACTGTGTGTCTACTGGACATAAAACCCTGTACTTTTTTGTACTTTTGTCTTTGTATACATTTGAATTCGGTTACTCTTTTGTAAGGTGTCCGTGTTACAGTTCAATTTACATTTAAGTACAGAGTAATAATAATTAACTATATGTACGTACTATGTGGTTAGGGTTTGGTTTAGGGTTAGTTGCATATAATTATGCAGAATTTGGATGTATAGCAGGTTATACTCTTATTAACCATCTGATGTATGCTGATTATTTAGTTATTCTGTCTCCTTATGAATATTTATTAGAAAGCGAGCAAGAACTCTACACAAACTCCATAAATATTAACGCAAGACAATGAACTGAAGAAAACTGAGGGCTTAAATACACAGAGGAAGATCATTAACGAAACACGGAACAGGTGAGGACTAATCAGAAACCACGATAAATAATAATGAACTAGAACACAGGAAAAGGAAAAGGAAAACCAAGACTAGAAACTAAACATGACTGTGACAAATAGCTCTTTTTAGAGCTTACTGTACTTCACTTTATATAGCACACTTGGCGTAAATATAGTAAAGCTACAATGAAAAAACTTCAGGTGGCATTTTAATGATGCATTAAGAATCTTCCTTAAAGGGAGAGTTCACTCAAAAATTAAATTCTCTCATCATTTACTCACCCTCAATTTGTTCCAAACCTGTATGCATTTCTTATTTCTGCAACACAAAAGAAGATATTTCAAAGAATGTCGGTAACCAAACAGTTGATGGGACCCATTGACTTCCATAGTATTTTTTTTCCCCCATTCTATGGAAGTCAATGGGGTCCAAGAATAAAGTAATACCTCTCCTAACATGGAAAAAATAACAAATATATTACTTTTATCTAGTAGAAATAATAAAAAAAAAATGCCTAAAAGTGATTCACCCTCTTTATAAATCTCGACTACTTTGATTATGCTTTTATGATCCTTTTTAGCTTGACAGCCTTTAGTTCCCATCCACTTTCACTGTATAGAAGAGAGCTCAGACATTCTGCTTAACCTCTTATTCTGTTTCACAGATGAAATTCAGGTTTGGAATGACATGAGGATGAGTGAATGATGACAAATGTTCATTTTTCTTGTTGAACTCAAAACATTATCACAAGAAAACTAAAATAAGCAATTGTACCTTTACTCCTGCAGTGTTTCCAGACTTGATGATGACGGTAGTCTCTGGTGCACGACTCAGCAGTGCAACAACAGACTGACGGATTTTGGCCACTTCATGCACATAAAATGTTATTGGGTGAAACACCATGTGGGCAAAGATTGTAAAGACAATGACTGCATGAGGACCACCAGCTATTTCATCAATATCATTGCTGATATAATGCAGGTCAGTAATGGGCATTTTAGGAAATCGCAAAGGAACACCATGTAGCCTCCAGTGAACAATGATATTATTTTTCAACTCTACAGCCATCAGGGGTCCACTGGTAGGAGGAGTGTGGAGGTCCATTCTTTTTATGCCTAACAAAGATAAGTAAAACTTACATTAAACTCATTCTTTAATTAATTACTTGAACAGCTTTACAAAGTTGCTTTAAACTGTACACAGCAGCCCCCTAAAGTATATGGTTAACTTAAAAGGTTACACTTAAAAGGTTAGTTCACACAAAAATAAAAAAAAATTCTGTCATCATTTACAAACTAGGGATGTGCAACGATTAATCGCGATGAATCGTTTGCAAAATAAAAGTCTGTGTTTACGTAATATATGTGTGTGTTCTGTGTATAATTATTATGTATATATAAATACAGACACATACATGTATATATTTAAGAAAAATGTTAGATTTATATATTAAATATTTATATGTAATATATATATATATATATATATATATATATATATATATATATATATATATATATTTAAACATGCATATATTTCTTAAATTTATACATGTAGGCCTATGTGTGTATTTATATATATATATATATATATATATATATATATATATATATATATATACATACATACATACATAATAATTATACACAGAACACACATATATATTACGTAAACACAGACTTTTATTTTGCAAACGATTAATCGCGATTAATCGTTGCACATCCCTACAAACCCTCATGTCGTTCCAAACCCGTAAGGCTTTCATTCATCTTTGGAACACAAATGAAGATCTTTTTAATGAACTCTGAGATCTTTCTGTACTTCCATAGACAGCCATGCAACAAAACTTTTCACAAAACCTTTCCAAATGAATCAAGTCCAATTTTTCTGAAGAGACACAATCACTTAATAAGATAAACATATTGAATGTAGGCTTTTATTCACATATAAACATTGATCAGACTATGTATATACACTATTTACTTATTAAAGCAATTACAAAAACTGGGCAATAACTAGATACTACTAACCCTGAATCTACCCCTAAACCTTCTTAACCCATGTAGTTACCTAATATTTCCAGTACTTTTTGGGTAAGTACACTGTAAGTACACATACTGTAACAAAGTTTAACCAAAATATCTTCATTTGTGTTCCGAAGAAGAACGAAAGTCTTACAGGTTTGGAACGATATGATGGTGAATAAATGATAACAGAATTTTCATTTTTAAGTGAACTAACCCTTTAAGGGATACTAATTAATGTGCATGTCTCATTGCATTAGATACAACTTTTATACTTTTCACTTTTATAAGTCATTTTGGTAATGATATTTTGCATGTTTAAAATCTGATGAATGTTTTTTAATATGTTTTGCTTGAGAGGTGTGCAAATTAGTTTGATATTTTCATCTAATGCCGAGATACATCTTTGGATTGACTGTCCAAATACTTTGTGGGTCTCTGTATGTCAATTCCTTATTTAATATTATACATTCATGCTATCAAGTCTTAAATTAAATGACACTGACAACAAAGTCATTTCACTAAATAACTTGCCTGGCACTTTTGCTTCTAAAAACTCAAACCACTGCCTAATGGTAGAGTCTCCAAACAAGTAGACAATCTTGTTTTTAAGACAATTTCCCATTTGTGAAGAATTGAACTGTTGGTTGTTGCAAACAAAAGACTTCCAAACATCTTTCAGATAGAACCCTGCAGGAACTGTCATGCCAGATCTGCATCTCTCCATTGTGCCTGAAGCAAAGAAACATTTACTTAATTAGAATTTGCATAATTTTGAAAATCTTTTTATTCCATTTATTTGATTTCAGATGCAATCTCTCTTCTGATATGTGGTTAATGTAAGTTTGACCATTTCCTTTTTGGAAAAAAAAATTAAACGAAAAGCTGATTGCTTGTTTTTGTTTAGGAAAAAGGAAAACAAAAATTTTGCCTGATTTTTTTATTTGTTTATTGTGTACATATTGGTATGGCATATTTCGTTCACTGAAATGTTGCCTACATCTGCACGACTATATTTTATTTAAAGGTGTTATAGAGGATGTTTTGTTTTATACATTATTATACAATATTACTTGAAACTGTCTTTACTAACTGATAAAAAGACTATTTATTAGGTGCACTGAAAGGAATAATATCAATATACATCATCTGTGCACAAGGTAGGGCCTTAAAAACATCAGCCGATCATTGCGTAAACGATTGGCCCTCTGGCTTGTCAATCACAGCCATTACGTTCCTTGTGAGAGACGTGCGCGCTCCAGTAACTTTCCACAGGCGCCGCATGCAATGTTTTTGTCAGGAGTAACAACTGCAGATTATGAGTTACCTGTGGTGAGTCCGACATAATGAATCCACTAACATGACACAGCGAATGCCGGTGGTAAACAAACACTCGTGTTGCAATACTTGTGCACGAGTTTTGGGAGGCGTTCCCTCAAAATGAGCTGTGAACGAGGGGGGCTGTTCTTACGCATGCGCTCATTTCAAAAACTCACTAACAGTCTTTAGTTTCTCAGTCTTCGAAAACATCCTCTATAACACCTTTAAGTGTAAACACATTGGAGGTGCTGTACCAACTCTGACACAACAAAGGCTGTAAATAAGACATGGCAGTTTGACCAATAAGATTAAAGGGCAAGGTAATCTCATGAGTATTCATATGTATTTTTACGTAAGGTATGGAATGTATTTCGACCTCACTAGAACGTCACCACAGTCTTATCCTGAATGATGCCATTCTTCTGCCTGTCTTCGAGGTCTAATATCAACAAGGTGACTAACCTTAGGGGTGTTACGGTTGGCTGCAGGAAGGAGCACAGACGAGGAGCATAAATCCAAATACTAGTTTAATAACGTAATCCACAGGTTAACAGGCACAGAGAAGCAACACAACTTGCAATAACGGTGAACGGACAAAGACTGAGTGAACAGGGGGAAACTAAATAGCAAACATAACAAGGTTGATTAATGAGACACAGGTGATACAAATGAACTAATGATGACGGCGGGAAACAGAACATGTGATCATAGAACACAAACAGAAAGTCCATAAACTGAAAACTGAAAACTGAAACTAAACAGACTGTGACAAGGGGTGGCTATTAAATAACATCTGGATGAACCAACCACTTCCTCTTTGAATTCTTGCCTCATCTGAGACCAGATCAGTAGATTGCATTTAAGCTTAATTACAAGAGATATTGCAATTCCAATCCGTCGTGTTTTTGTGCAGGTTCTTTATGACCCTGATGATTGTTGTGAAATTCTCCATATTTATATATCTTGGCGCATCGTTGGAACGCACAGATGTTCTTTAGTTCTATAGCTTAAAGGTGTTGCAGACTTGTTTGTTTTTCAACACTGACACCAGAAACAAAAAGCACAAGAAAATAAAAAAAAAATCTAATTAAAAAAAAATGTAATACAATGGTACATTTATATCATAACACGTGATACATGTTAAACCAGGTTATACAGAAAACAAGACTGTTAGGATCAGTTTCCTTCAAAAATCCCATAAAAGAATCACCTTTCAGTCCTTCACGAGTAAAGAGCACTCCAAGTTGACTGTGTGATGTCGCACGTAGAAGTAGAATCACGTAGAATCAGTCTCTCGCTAATGCGATGCAAACAACAACGCAATGAAAGCTCCAGCTGCAGCGTCAAGTCTCACTCGTGCGATGAACCAACAGCAACGCAATGAAAACGCCATGTGTAGCAGCGAGTTTTACTGTAGCGGCCCTCCGGCGTCGAAGAAAAGAGGCAGAGAGTTTTTGACGGGTGCTTTCGATTTATTCTTCTTAGATGCAATAAACTTCATTGCTGAAGTATTCGTTGTCTCAATTCTTTGTTGCAAATTCTCTCCATGCATCATAACAATAGCTTCACAGCATCATAACACCAGTTAGCACCAATTGGCACCAAACAGCACTGACTAGCACCGTAAAACTACAAAGAAAACAAATAAAGAAACATAAATAAAGAAAAATACAGCATTCACAATAAACAAACATTAACTACACATTTGACATTGTTCAAATTAATCAACCGTATCACACCAACAAAATACATGGAAAACAAACATAACATACCTCGCTCTGCTTGCCAAAGGGACACTAAAGTTTAAACCATTTTCCCGAACTCGAGAACAAACGTGCACTACTCTTACTCCGTTCACTTATATCCTCTAAGTTTAGTGCTCCCTCTAGTGGTGGCGCCAAGCAAAGCGATTTAAAGGGAAAGGCCATTACACATACTTTGAAAAACTTTTCAGGTTTTCCTTTAACAATATATGCAGGTTTTTCCAAAGCCAAAGAATAAGACAATTCCTGCAATATCAGGACTCCCCGGTGAGGCGTTTAACACTAAAACCTCTGGGGTGGCCTCCGGGCCAACAGCGGGCTCTGGAACGGACTCACTGACTGGAGTGGACTCGCTGGCTGGAGCAGGCCCTGGAGCGAAACCACTGGCTGGAGCGGGCCTGGACTGCTCTGGACCGTGGTCACCAGACCCTACGTGCATTCTCCAAGCACGCAAAACTGCCAAGACATAAGAGACAAAGACAGATTTCTTGGCCATGTCAGGACTCACCAGAAGGGCGTTTGACACCAAAACCTCTGGGGTGACCTCCGGGCCAACAGCTGGAACGGACTCACTGGCTGGAACGGACTCACTGACGGGAGCGGGTGCTGGAGGTCTCTGTACCACACTGTCCTTGCGAAGGTACAAATAATGGGCGAAATTCCAGAAGGAAAGGTTTATGAATGGTGGTTTATGTCACGGGAAATCACAGAAACAGGCAAGGAGATCCAAGTGCAGCTTTTTATTGAGGGTAATCCATAAACAGCGTCGTCCAAGCAAAGATTCAGTTCAAGGTCCTTCTGTTTGGTCTTTCTCTATTTCCAAGGGTTTTCACCAGGGTTGTTTCAGCAGCCCTTCGTCATCTTCCAAGCCAAGTCATGAGGGACATGGAAACAGTGCTCCAACATGCCCAATTTCTCAGTCTCAAAGGAAATTGGGAGAAGAGCAATGTAAGTCCCCGACAACAGATCGTGTTTGCGACAGCCACACACACAACTATTCATATGCTCTGACAAGAAGTGTGCAGGAAAGCCTGTGTCTAAGCAACGATTGTCTTGGATAGTATATACAACTTCACATGTGTACTCTAGTCAAAATCTACCTATCCCATGTGATCTGGTTACTCATTCTACCAGAAGCATGGATACTTCTTGGGTGGCACTTAAGGGGGCAGCACTCTCAGACATCCTCTTGGAGCACTCTTTGCATGTTCACAAGATTTTATAGGATTAATGTGACAAATCCAGTCTCTCTGGGGTCGGGTGTTTTATCTACTGCTAAATTGCCGAGGGAGGGAAACGGTACTAGTCTATTGTGACCCTGGTGGTATTAGTCATGCAGGGTAAGACTGTGAGGTCGAAATACATCTTAAGTTATGTATCAGGATAAGATTCTCAGCAATTAATAACTTAAATTCTGCTCTGCACCTCATACAAAACTTTTATATACCAACAGAGAGAGCTGCAACTGCAACACATCATCATGTGAACTACTTTTGGTACACCTTTTGACATTTCCACTTGTCTGTCTCTTATGTTTTTCTTAATAACTCTACATATTGTTAAGAAATGGTTATAGGTAGTTTTAGAAACAGGGGTAGGATTAGCATTAGTTTTAATAAAAGTGTAATTTTCCTAAACATTTCTGTCCATTAGGTTTTATATATTCTTTTTATATCCTCTATAAAATGGTTATGTTTGGATTTGGGGGTACGGTTAAAGGATCTACAATTTATCTATAAAATGGTAAAAGGGCAATTATACAAATATCTTTACAATATAAAAGATTTGTAAATATTTTACATTTCCTTAGCTGTAAATATGTAATAATGTTTACATTTAAAGGGGACCTATTATGCAAAATTCAATTTCGCATGGTGTTTGGACATAAATGTGTGTTGGCAGTGTATGTACACAACCACCCTATAATGATAAAAATCCAAACACTTCTTTTTTTTTAATCCCCATAAATCATAAGCAGTGTCTCAGAACAAATTGTTTCCAGATCCATGGCAGTGGGATGTCACATTAGCCACAGGCCCCATCCATGAATGTTGACAGACACTGCCGTTTTAACATAGAACCGCCCTGAGTGAGTTCACAACAAGTTGTACATAGTCCGACATTGCTGCACTGACGAGAATGTCTCCCAAGTGAAACCGAAATTAGTTTATGTCTGTGCGAATCACTTCACACCGGACTGCTTTGTGAACAAATGTCAAAACTAAGGGACAATACAAAACAGAGACTAAAATTTTTGTTACTCAAGGATAGATAAATACAATCTGTTGGTGATCCAGCTTACAGCCTCCAGAGTGATACTGGATATGACAGTAATTAAGGTGAGAGCACTTTATTACAGTTTATCGGAGTTTAGCTCGTGAAGCTCCGCCCTTTTAGGCTGAGTGCAGCAGCTCATCTGCATTTAATGGGCACACACTGAAACGGCGCGTTTTTGCTCAACCCCCAAAAGTGGCAATTTGAACATGCTATAAAAAAAATTATCTGTGGGGTATTTTGAGCTAAAACTTCACATACACACTCTGGGGACATTTTACATCTTATAAAAGGGGACATAATAGGTCCCCTTTAAATGTTGTCAATACGTCCATATTGTATGTTTCAGCATCTATAATACGTACAATACATTTTGCACCTAAAGATGTTACATATTGATGGCTGGAAAAGGACAATGTTGCCCATGTGAGCAAACTAAATATTCAAACCAATTTGTAAACAAACAAACAAACAAACAAACAAACAAAACCCAGAATACTCAGTTACAGCTTTTTAAAAAAAAAAAATAAAAAAAACTTTTTCCTTTCTTGTTAATCTTTTCCAAACAGGAAATGAAATGGTCAAAATGTAAACGGATCATATGTAAACGTACCAATGCCTGCAGGGTTGGGAAGAACATTTAATATTTTTTTGTCTCCAGCAATAGCCACATTTGTTAATTTCCTGTGAAATAATATTTTCCTTAGAAATAATAATAATAATAATAATAATAATAATTCAATTATTTTTTTTAAATTTCAACATTTTTTTTAAAATTCAATTTGAATCTTTTCCCACTTACTTTGTAAGAAGTTGCTTCTCAAAAGGATTTAATGGGTTTTGAAAACTTCCTTTTGAGTGATGAACCAGGTTGTCACAAGAAAGTTTCTTCGGTCTCTCACATTGCCACACCGTCCCTGTTTTTATATCCTTATACTCACAGCAGCAGTCGCCTTTCCTCCAACTTCCATCTGCACCCCACTTAAGATTACACTGTACAACTTCACTGATCCTGTTTTTATTGGGTCCTGGCCCTTCAAAGTGGCCATTATAGTGGCTGCGTGGGAAGGAGGACTCCCTGTATTTATTTAGAATCTGCACAGCCTCACTGGAGTGCTCTAGACGTACATAAACTTGTGCCTGACCTTCCCAGGGCAGAAGAAGAGCAACAGAGTAAGTCCCATTACGGTGATCCACAACCTCCCCGTACACACTCGCCTTCAAGAAGAATGGAGAAGGTTAAGTGTAATGCAGAAAACTAATGTCTGCAGGTAAAGCAAGCTTATAAACCTAAACATTATATTATATATATATATATATATATATATATATATATATATATATATATATATATATATGAGATATATTTTGTAAATAAACCAATTAACAGGCAAATGCTGACAAATGTCAGTGTACTTTTTTGTATAAAAATTGATTATAAAATAATATACAGTACATTATAAAATAAACACACCTTGAGCATTGAATTGAATAGTTTTGCTTTGAAGAAATCTCCTCCATATCTTTTCAGGTTCTTGTTGTGGTCTCTGGCTGTGATGGTAACAGAGATCTTTTCTCCCACTTTGTAACTCTCCTTGAGTCCCACAATAGAGAATGTTGAGTGGACTGGACTTGTGCTCTGATTCAGCTGAGTGATTTCTTGATCTGGACCGTGCCAGTCCAGAGCCTTCTGTAGCCTTTCCCATTCCTCTTCACTGATTCCCATGTCAAGAGCAGATATTGTGGATGAATTATTATTTTGAAGAACTTGTTTAGGTCTGGGGGGCTGAAATAGTCTTATTTGGATCCCACCATTCAATCCCCATAGAGCCTGAGAGAGGACCAGGATATCAATCACACTAAATTCCATTCTGTTTAATGTTCATTATGAATAAAGATACTTTCTGGATAATACTAGAAAAGTTAGTATCACTTTATTTTACAGTCCTGTTCCCCATGAACTTATGTACTTATGATAGTAATTGTAATAACTGGGTAATAACTAGGTACTAACCCTGAACCTACCCCTAAACCTAACCTTAACCCATTTACTTACCTTATATTACCCAGTACTTTCTTGGATAAGTATACTGTAAGTACATGTAAGTGCACGTACTGTAAATAAAGTGCAAAGAGTTGCCTTTACACAACAAGTCAATAGGGAATGGCAAAGGGAACTGAGTTCTCATCAAGTTGGCTGTATGTCAGACATTTAACTTGCTTCCCTACTACTAAAATAAATCGAGAATACTTCCACCAGTTAGAGAGTCAAGACAAGCAAAATGTGCCAAAACAGCTCTTTAGCTCCGCCCATGAAGCACTGAAAATGATGTAATCGAGTTGATTTGACTTGACATTTGATATTCAACAGTATTCTTGACATTTATTCAACAGTGCTTTTGATCTGCCTGCATTGACACTATTCTTTAAGAGCTGCTGTGCAGCCAAAATTTATGTACCAGTTATCAATGTAAAGCTGCTTTGACACAATCTGCATTGTAAAAAGCGCTATATAAATAAAGGTGACTTGACTTGACCACCCATGAGTGGGGCGGTCCTAAGGGAGTGTCAAATTTGCCTCCAAACATACTGCATGTTATTACCCTTGATAGCAAATACATTATATTATATTATATTATATTATATTATATTATATTATATTATAAGAAAATACTGAGGTCATTATAAAATGCAATTTTATAATCTTCAAACAACTTTCATCTGCTTTGGGGCCCTAACCTATCATAACTATACCTGTAGTATTACATCATAATAGTGTAGGGGGAGGGGGGAATTATAATATATAGTATATAATATAATATAATAAAGCCATTAATATAATAAGCCATTTTTTGTCCATTTTTTATGCCAATCATAAAATTTTATGGTGATTTGCACATTTTTCCATAGACGAGCAATAGGTATTCCAGATGGAGCTTCAGCAGAGGGGGGGTCGGGGGTGATGGGGGGTATTGTTTTATTTAAAGAGCTATTTGAGTAGTCAATGAAGAAACATAAAGTACCTGATACATAAAAATTTGAAAATAAAATCATTCTGGAGGTTTTTAATTGCTGGGGTCAAATAGACCCCAGTGGTAAACCGCCGTCGCTGGTTTTTGAGGATAATAGGAGGGCTAAATTGAGATGTATGATTTGAATTGACATTTAAAATGTACAGGTGCTGGTCATATAATTAGAATATCGTGGAAAAAGTTCATTTTTTTATTGTAAATTATTTTTAAAAATGAAACTTTCATATATTCTAGATTCCCTACATGTAAAGTAAAACATTTCAAAAGATTTTTTTTTTTTTTTTTTTAAATTGATGATTAGAGCGTACAGCTCATGAAAGTCCAAAATCCAGTATCTCAAAATATTAGAATATTTCCTAAGATCAATCAAAAAATGGATTTTCAAAACAGAAAATTTCAAGTTCTTTAAAGTATGTTCATTTGTACACTCAATACTTGGTCGGCAGCACATATTACAGCAAATTACTTGCTCCTAGCACAAATTACAGCATCAGTGAAGTGTGGCATGGAAGTGATCAGCCTGTGGCACTGCTGAGGCACTATTGAGCCTTCAGATCATCTGTATATTGTTGAATCGACTGTTTCTCATCTTTCTCTTGAAAATATTCCATAGATTCAGGGGTCAAGCATGTTGGCTGGCCAATAAAACACAGTAATATCATGGTCAGCAAACCACTTGGAAGTGGTTTTTGCACTGTGGGCAGGTGCTAAAGTCCTGCTGGAAAAGGAAATCAGCATCTCCATAAAGCTTGTCAGCAGATGGAAGCATAAAGTGCTCCAAAATCTCCTGGAAGATGGCTGCATTGACTTTACACTTGATAAAACACAATGAACCAACACCAGCAGACGTCATGGCTCCCCCAAATCATTACTGACTTCAGAAACTTCCCACTAGACTTCAAGCAGCTTGGATTCTGTGCCTCTCCAGTCTTCCTTCAGACTCTGGGACCATGATTTCAACATGAAATGCAAAATTTACTTTTATCTGAAAAGAGGACTTTCGACCACTGTTCACTGTCTAGTTCTTTTTCTCCTTAGCCCATGTAAGATGCTTCTGATGTTGTTTCTGTTTCAGAAGTGGCTTGGTAGTCCTTTTCCTGAAGATGTCAGAGTGTGGTGACTCTTGATGCGCTGACTCCGGCTTCATTCGACTCATTGTGAAGCTCTCCCAAGTGTTTGAATCGGCTTTACTTGACAGTATTTTCAAGCTTGTGGTCATCTCTGATGCTTGTGCACCTTTGCCTACCCAATTTCTTCCTTCTAGTCAACTTTGCATTTTATATGCTTTGATACATCACTTTGTAAACAGCCACCACATTGACCACATGACCTTCTGTGACTTACTTTCTTTGTGGAGGCCGTCAATGATTGTCTCCTGGACCATTGCCAAGTCAGCAGTCTTCCCCATTAGTGTGGTTTCAAAGAACAAGAGATACCCGGAATTTATACTGTAGGGATGGTCATTTAATGAAACTCAAATGTAAATATTCTAATATTTTGAGATACTGGATTTTGGGCTTTCATTAGCTGTACGCGCTAATGAACAAATAAAAAAAAAAAAAAAAAAAAAAAAAAACTTTTGAAATGTTTTACTTTACATGTAGGGAATCTAGTATAAATGAAAGTTTAATTTTTTAAAAATAATTTACAATAAAAACATTTTTTCACGATATTCTAATTATATGACCAGCACATGTATTCTCAGTTCAGTTTAGCATGCATACAAACCTGTCCTGTCAGGGAGAAATAAATTGCATATTTAACAATTATTTTTATGTTTGATTTTTACTGTATACATTTTCTTATGAACTTACCAGACAGGATGATGTCCAAAGAAAACATGCCAGTAGTAATAAATATTCTCTTAACCTGCAGACTGAAAATATACAGAAATTATCAATTTCCAACTCCTTCAAAACATAAAACCACACATAATATGACAAATATAATCATGTTCATAAACTACCTGGTGGATTTGATGTCTTTGTGGATGGTATGACCATGGTATGACCTAAGTCTGTTCTCCTAGAATAATTTTACGTCCACTTGTGAGTGAAATACATTCACATGACTTCAAACAAATGTCCTGTTAAACTGCCACAGTGCTCTGAAAATGAGGTGGTCCCACAAATTACATGACACTCAGTTGAAAGAACACTATAATGTTTAGGCACTTTGTTTGATTTGATCACCATTAGATGCTAACTTCTTTTCAAATAGTGAAGATATTCTGGCTATGGGAACAACAAAATTCAGTAATTATTTTTTTCCTGTTTAGTCAAAAACAACTACAATAACAACAAAAACCCCTTAAACTTACAGATGAGAAGATATTTGGAAACTGTCAGCACACAGGGAAATATGATCCAGGATGTAGGTGATAATAATTAACCAAGATATTCAAACTGGTTTGTTTCATTAGAGGCAACTGCAAAAGTCTCATTGTCTTGTGTTTCTTCTATGAGAAGATATAAGAAGAAAAATACAAAATGTCTGTATTAGGGTTAAATCCTACAGAAACTGCTGATTTTTATTCAAGATCAATCTGCATTTCTTAAATAATGACCGGTGGATTATTTAACATTTCAATAGGAATACATTTTTTCTAAGTAATTTATTCCTGTGATCAAAGCTGAATTTTCAGCATCATTACTCCAGTCTTCAGTGTCACATGATCCTTTAGAAATCATTCTAATATGATGATTTGCTGCTCAAGAAACATTTCTTATTAGTATCAATGTTGAAAACAGTTGTGTACTTTTTTTTTTAGGATTCCTTGATGAATAGAAAGTTCAAAAGAACAGCATTTCTCTGAAATACAAAGCTTTTGTAACATTATACACTACCGTTCAAAAGTTTGGGGTCATTAAGAATGTTTTTTTTTTTTTTTTTAAAGAAATTAATACTTTTATTCAGCAAGGATGCATTAAATCGATCAAAAGTGACAGTAAAGACATTTATAATGTTACAAAATAAACGCTGTTCTTTTGAACTTTCTATTCATCAAAGAATCCTGAAAAAATATATTGTACTCAAATATTTTGTACAATTGTACACAACAAATGTTTCTTGAGCAGCAAATCATCATATTAGAATGATTTCTGAAGGATCATGTGACACTGAAGACTGGAGGAATGATGCTGAAAATTCAGCTTTGCCAACACAAGAATAAATTACATTTTAAAATATTTTAAAATAGAATAAAACAAAAAATGCAGCCTTGGTGAACAGACAAAACTTCTTTTAAAATCATTAGAAATCTTACCGATCCCAAACTTTTGAATAGTAGTGTGTATATACACGTCACAATCTCAATTTACGTTTCATACTGACTTTAAAAGTTTATATTTTGTTGGTTTCAATAATCAAATTAAATGAGGAAAAATACCTGACGTGTTACGGAGGGACTGCAACGAGAGGCGTGCGGATCCATATGCAAAGCTTTATTCCAAAACAGTTAAAAACAGGCAAGGGTCTGACAATGGCATGCAGGTATTTGAGGGCAAGACAGAAGAGTAATCCAGGGACAAGCGTTGTCATTCTGTGGCAAACAATATCCAGGAGGGCTAGGCTAAAGGATAATCCAGGGAAAACAGGCAATAGTCCAAGAGAGGTGCAAACAGAGTCCAAAGGGCAAGATGAGAGAGAAGTCCATAATCAGGAAATCAGGTAATCAGGAAACAGGCAATCAGAAAACAAGATGGGACTAGACTTTGACTAGAAATAAAAACTCAAACAAGGACTGGGAACTGGCTCTGTAAAGTAGCTACGCTAAACAGCATAAACGCTAAACAATACTCGGCCGTGACAGAGAGAAAGTCCATGGCTTATGTAGGGTTTGTGATTGGCTACAGTCGTGTGTAATCAGTGCAATGGATGATGGGAAATGTAGTCCAGGGTGAAGTGCAACAGTTAGTGTAGTGCAAGAGTCCATGCTAAACAAAAGACACATAACTGGGATCATGACATAGCCCCCCTTCAAAGGAACGGCTTCCAGACCAGACACTCCTAAATACCAAAAGTCCAGGAGGGAGGCGGACCAGGGGGCGGAATGGAGGGCCAGGTCCCTGGAGAAGGCGGCGGCCTGGAGACTGAGGCAGGGCAGATGGCCAGAGTGGAGTGGGCTGGACAGATGGCCAGGGCGGAACAGGCTGGACATGCGGCCTTGCAGACGGGCTTAATGATCCCCATGGCAGAGCAGATGACGACCACAGCAGTGCAGACGGGCTTGAAGACCCCCACGGCAGAGCAGATGACCACCACAGCAGTGCAGACGGGCTTGAAGATCCCCAAGGCAGAATAAATGGAGCAGAAGACCCCCAGGCCAGAGCAGACGGAGCAGGAGACCACCACGAAAACTTAGTTAAGAGAGACAGGCAGTGCATTGACAGCATCAGAGATCAAGGCAGGGAACACAGAAAGTTCATCAGTGATCTCCCTGGTGACTACCGAATGGGCAGACAGTTCATAAACCGGCTTACTGACTGAAAACGGACAGGCGGACAGTTCCAAATCTGGCTTATTGACTGAAACTGGACAAGGCAGTTCATAAACCATTTCACAGACTAAAGCTAGACAGGAAGTCAGTTCACAAACAGATTCATGAATTGAGTTGGGATAGACTGACAGAATCAAAATTGGGTGTGTTAACTGAAAATGGACTGACAGATTGTTCAAAATTAGACATATTACTTGAAATTAGTGGACAGACAGATAATTCAGGAACAGATTCATGGGTTGACACTATATGGACAGGCCGTTCATTATTTAACTTTTTGACTGAGACTGGCAAGACACATAGTTCAGAATTAGACACACTTGGAGTAATAGAGCTAGTAGAAAGTTTCTGAATGGTCTCGATGACAGTGACAGGGGTAACAGGAAAGACATGGAGTGCATTTATAATTTCTGTGCTCAGGACAGGCAGGTTTAAGGGTTCAAAGGCAGATCTTTGGGCTGTAACAGACAGTTCACAATCAACCCCCATGGCTGGTTCAGGACAAAAGTTAATGGACAGGCCAGGCAGAGAGTTCACAGACAGCCTCCACAGCCGTGACAGGACGAGAAGAGAGTTCACAGATGGCCTCCATAGCCGTGACAGGTTCTGCAGCATATGCCGCCACCTCTAGGGAAATTGCAGTGGGTGCCGCTACTATCGGACGTTCTGCAGCATAAGCTGCCACATCTGGAGATTCAGCGGTGGAGTACGCGGCCCAGAAACACCATAAAGCAACCCCCATTATGGGGAGTGCTGCGGACAGGGGAATCAGTTCAGGAGCAGAAGGGCTAGAGTGAGCTGATTTGGGGACACCAGTGACGCGTGCAGACACCAGCAGTGTATCCCTCAAACTGGATGCCAGACTGGGATGCCGAAGGACTGACTTCAAAGATCTGGGTGCAACAGACAGGACATGACAAGACTCTGGATGATCAGCTGTGACGGGACATGACTCTGGAAGATCTCCTGAACCGGGACAACGCTCTGGATCATAGGAGTCATGGTGATGCTCTAGAAGATCAGACAAGACATAACGAGGCCCTAATAGATCATCTGAGATGTGATGGCTCTGGAAGATCTGCTGAGATATGACAGGGCTCTGGAAGATCTGCTGAGACGTGACGAGGCTCTGGAAGATCTGCTGAGAGATGTGACAAGGCTCTGGAAAATCTGCTGAGACGTGACGAGGCTCTGGAAGATCTGCTGAAGTGTGACGAGGCTCTGGAAAATCTGCTGAGACGTGACGAGGCTCTGGAAGATCTGCTGAAGCGTGACGAGGCTCTGGAAGACCTGCTGAGATGTGACGAAATTCTCGAAGTGCAGCTGTGACTTGACTTGACTCATGACGATCAGCTGTGACTTGACTTGATTCATGAAGATCAGCTGTGACTTGACATGACTCAGGAATGGCAGCTGTGACATGACGGGGCATTATCATCACCATCATTTTGCGAACGGGCTCCGCTGTTGACGCCATTATGTAAGCACGCTCTGGTGCGGCAGCCATTACTGGCCCGAACGTGATATCGCGTTCCTCCTCCGCGACACCCACAGTGAATAGAAAGGCAACAGACAACAAAGCAAAATCCAAAAAACAACTCAATGATGAACGCGGACCCTCATGTCTAAGCTCAGATTGTAGAGGTTGATTAATGCCATCACAAAAAAAAGTCTATCAAGAGACAGTCTGTTAGATCAGTAAAGTTTGCAATGGCTAAAAATTTGCGAACATAATTCTCCAGTGATTGCGGACCTTGTCTAAGGGCTAACAAAATTCTTGCCATGTCCATACCTGGCCAGTGTTCCTCGGAAAAGCTGCTGGATCCTTGTATGGCCGAGTCTTCTGTTATGAAGGGACTGCAATGAGAGGCGTGCGGATCCATATGCAAAGCTTTATTCCAAAACATAGTTAAAAACAGGCAAGGGTCTGACAATGGCATACAGGTATTTGAGGGCAAGACAGAAGACTAATCCAGGGACAAGTGTGGTTATTCTGTGGCAAACAATATCCAGGAGGGCTAGGCTAAAGGATAATCCAGGGAAAACAGACAATAGTCCAAGAGAAGTGCAAACAGAGTCCAAACGGCAAGGCGAGAGAAAAGTCCAAGACAGGCAGGTAATCAGGAAACAGGCAATGAGAAAACAAGATGGAACTAGACTGTGACTAGAACTAAAAACTCAAAGAAGGATTGGGAAATGGCTCCGTAAAGTAGCTACGCTAAACAGCAGTTACATATCCTCATGTTAGTTCATTTGATTGACCTGTGTCTAATTATCCCATCACCTTGTTAAGTTCCCTTTGTTTGCTACACGTTTTTAAACCCTGTGTTCATCCTCATTCCTCATCCGTTCTCGTCCTTGTATGGTTGTGTTATTCCTACGTGTTATCATTAAAGCCTGTATTCATCTACTCTCCTTTGTTTCGCCTGGTGTTTGCTACCATCTGTGACAATAGCAGAAACGCTAAACAATACTCGGCCGTGACAGAGAGAAAGTGCATGGCTTATGTATGTGTGTGTGATTGGCTATAGCCGTGTGTGTGTAATCAGTGCAATGGATGATGGGAAATGTAGTCCGGGGTGAAGTGCAACAGTTAGTGTGGTGCAAGAGTCCATACAAAACAAAAGACACAGAACTGGGATCATGACAAGTTGATTTTTCTTGGTTTAATTTTATACATCTCAAGCCCCAACAATTTTAACAGGGGTTTGTAGATTTTAGCTACAGTATAAAGATCCCTTCTTCTATGGGATTTTTTTTTTCTCCATAAATTTTATCATTTACCTGTTGTGTTCTGGAAACAGAAGTGATGTAAGGATGTGAGTGAAAACATAAGAAGTAAACAGATTGGATAAAGTTCGCTACCCCGTCTCATCTGCTTTGGTAATGTCTAATAACTCCTGACATATACCACAAATTGGTGATGAGAATTAGGTGCTCTTTTTCCGCTATCGTTGGTCATGAAGATGGCTGTTAACGTGCCTTTCCCGAGTTTTTTCCTGCCTTGCCATTTTAAGCCTGCTATGACATTCAGCACATGGCTGCGGATCTTTGAAAATTAGTTATTGATGCTACAGGAAATGCCTGGCCGGACGAAAGAGGGAGAGCTATACTGCTTCACTACAGAGGGACAACAGATTTTCTACTCATTGCCTAACAAAGGTACGACATATAAGGATGCAGAAACCTGTGCCTGCTTCTCCTGTGCCTTTCAGTACACTCTTGCTGAGTCAACTGAGTTTGGATGTGCTAAAAAATTTACTCCCCTGAATTTAAGAGGTGCTCTAGTGACTGACACTAGAGTGGCTTTTAGTCTCCTTGTTAGAGCACCTGCCTCCCATGCGGACGGGCCCAGGTTCGTATCCCACTTAGAGCGGGTGGTGTGAACTGGAGGGGCTATATTGGTGCCATGACCTGGATTGGAGTGAGGTTTAGGGGGGTGAGTGCATTGGACGTACAGGTCGGTAAGAGCCTGTATGTGTAAACCTCACTCCCCTGATCTCAAGGGCCGCTCTGGTGACCGACACCAGAAACTGCAGTCTTTAGTTTCCTTGTTAGAGCACCCACCTCCCATGCGGGAGGGCCTGGTTCGAGTCCCGCTTAGAGTGGGCGGTTCGAATTGGAGGGGCTACATGTAAAGCTGGATGAAACAGTCACAGCTGTGCGCCAAAAACTGAGTATAGTTACTGATAATGGTGTTCAGTTTACATCTGCTGCTTTCTCTGCTTTTCTGGAAGGAAGGAACATTCGTCACCATCATTCATCTCTACTATCCAGTAGCTAATGGTGCTGTAGAGAGGTTCAACCGTGTGCTGTTTTCACTGCTATAAAGGCTCTTTAACCCTTTCATGCATGAATTATGATAACCTCAGTCAGGAATTTTTCCTATGCGTTTTCATTGCTATTAGGGCATGAAAAACAAGATTTGTAATGTAAATTTTAGATAATACAGTAACAACACAGCAGTATTGTGTGTATTTAACGAACCGATCAATTAAATTATATAAAATCATGTGAAAACAATAAAATATATACTGTTATAGTTGAACCCAAACCCGGAATCCATCGCTGTAAAGATGTATCATTCTTGCTATCATAAGCCAAGACAGCTTTGCAAGACCTATACTGCATGTAGCCACTGAGCTATTTATTGGTTGAATGACAAGATTATATCGTACAACGTTTAAATAGACAGAAACATCATAGTAAGTAGTAGAAAAGATGCACAGAGGCCATTTGACATACCATCGCGCTTAATTTCATTCATATAGTTTGCACTCAGTCATGTATAATATCGTACAACGTTTTAAACATTTAAACACACGTACACCGATCAGGCATAACATTATGAGCACTGACAGGTCAAGTGAATAACACTGATGATCTCTTCATCACGGCACCTGTTAGTGGGTGGGATATATTAGGCAGCAAGTGAACATTTTGTCCTCAAACTTGATGTGTTAGAAGCAGGAAAAATGAGCAAGCTTAAGGATTTGGGTGAGTTTGACAAGGACCAAATTGTGATGGCTATAGATGACTGGATCAGAGCATCTCCAAAACTGCAGCTCTTGTGGGGTGTTCTTGGTCTGCAGTGGCCAGTATCTATCAAAAGTGCTCCAAGGAAGGAACAGTGGTGAACCGGCGACAGGGTTGTAAGATAAACAGAACATCAGATACTTTTCTCCTGAGATATGGACAGTACAAACACATACAGCCATTTGTCTCTACACCCCACAGAGTGAAGTTGCGAGAAAGCTTCTTCCCATTCTGTCCTTCCTTCACATTTGTTCCTTCTCCCCCACTTCCTTCCCTTTACACATTCTTCCATTCACTCAGTTCACTTAGAAAGATTATATAAAAAGTATAATGTTCTGTCAATGCAAGTGAATTAACAGTCATGTTTGGTATCATTTAAAATGTCTCAGTGTGACTGGTACAATGGTCTCGTCTACATGGAAGTAAACCAAAAGGTAATAAAGGTTTTAAGACTTAAGAGATACTTTGTTTGCTATCGTGTGTGTGTCCCAGCGTCCTTCATCTAAACTACCTCCTGTTCGCCAACAACGTGTGAACTCCCTAGGTCTGTGACCCTAGTCAATGCCAATCTTTGAATTGATTATGTAATTGGCATGATACATACCTGACTAATACATTGTTACATTTGATTTTGTTCTGACTTACTCTGAAATGATTGACTTCAGTTATGATGTATCCATTGTTACCGCAAATCTGCGTCAGGTTAGTAATGGACTAAAGTCCAGTTTTGAGTGGAGCATTGGGGCACGCCAACTGAGATTTTAGAGCTCCGACTAATGCTTGGCATTAGTTCAAGTGTACTTAGACTGAGAAGGCTAATAAAGGGAATTTCCATTAAGGGCAACAGAATGTTGACTGAGCAACCTAAATAGGGTGAGCCTTACTTCTGTTTAATGTATTGTTACTCTAGCTAAGTGTACATGGCAAACCATGGCATGACCATACCAAAGCTACTATTAGAGAAAGTATTGGTCGGCTTATATCTGGAGTAGTGGTCGTGACCTCTGACTAGAGATAATGTTGCTTTAATTCAAGTGTACACAGATCTATGGGAACTAAATAAAATACTCTTAGAGTGAGTGAGCATGGGAACAACCCTCTAAATAGTATAGTCAATTACCTCTGTCTATGACTGAGACTGGTGAGTTTTGTTATCGTGGGCCCGCATAATAAATGAACAGCTGTTGCGAGGACCCTGTGTGACTCTGGCACCCGAATGAACGAGAACAATAAGAGTAAAGAGTAAAATAGAATAATCAATTGTGTAGCTAAGCTAAAGCTAAATTTGAGGTCATATGGAGTCAGATAAGAGTTTAATTGGAAATAAGTTTAATTGGTAGTTTGCCACGCTGAAAAGACCGAATGTGCAAGAAACCTTCCGCGTCCTATGAGAAAACCACTGTTGGGCTGATTGGGCGGGCCTTACAGGGTCATGGGCGGCCAAGGCTCATTGTTGCACATGGGGAGCGAAGGCTGGCCCGTGTGGTCCGATCCAACAGACGAGCTACTGTAGCTCAAATTGCTCAAGAAGTTAATGCTGGTTCTGATAGAAAGGTGTCAGAATACACAGTGCATCACAGTTTGTTGTGTATGGAGCTGCATAGCTGCAGACCAGTCAGGGTGCCCATGCTGACCCCTGTCCACCTCCGAAAGCGCATGTTCATGGAAATGGTATTCCCTGGTGGCTGTGGCCTCTTTCAGCAGGATAATGCTCCTGCCACAAAGCAAAAATGGTTCAGCAATGGTTTGAGGAGCACAACAACGAGTTTGAGGTGTTGACTTGGCCTCCAAATTCCCCAGATTTCAATCCAATGGAGCATCTGTGGGATGTGCTGAACAAACAAGTCCGATCCATGAAGGCTCCACCTCACAACTTAGAGGACTTACAGGATCTGCTGCTAACATCTTGGTGCAGATACCACAGCACACCTTCAGGGGTCTAGAGGAGCCCATGCCTCAACATGTCAGGGCTGTTCTGGTAGAAACACAATAAATCACAATAAAAGTGGGACCAACACAATATTAGGAAGGTGGTCATAATGTTATGCCTGATCGATGTATAAAATAATACAAAATGTGTATGATGTAATGTTTTAGATGATAGACCTAAGCAAAGCTGATTTCTGAGAGACAGAGACAGCAGCATGGCTATTTGATTTGCGGCTGTGCTCAGTTTACAGTCGTTCGTTTTACACACATTTTATTTATTTTATTATTGCGTAGTAATTTTAGAGGCTTGTGTTTAATTTTGTGTTATCCTCTGGCTCACCTGTTATTCGGTAGAATTCGTTGTGCAGCTTTCCCTGCATCATTTGGCACTGTAATAAGTTTTCCCTCAGTAATTGTTTGCCTTATCGCACTCATAGTTAGAGGTTTGAGTGCTGCGTGCTTCGCTGTGACCGAAAGAGCTTGCAAGAGCGAGAGGCACATGCACAAAACAGTTAATATATAAATTATTTATGTGCTCCCACTCTCATGCACTCTTTAGACCACAACACAGAAGACGGCATGCAAGACTTATATAATACCCTATATAGTTTCTCAGTCACAGACCTGAAGCTATTCATGAAACCTTGACACGAACAGATGAAGTATTTTCAAAAACAACAGTTACAGTAAATGTATGTATTGTAGCTGAAAAAATTTGTGAAATGACTTATTAGATATCACTTGATAACACTTTTTTTTTTTTTTAACCTGCAAGAGTCTCCTGGGATAAAAGGAATGGATGGATATTCTGGAGCAACTTGGCATTTCTGATTGGCAATCGGTCATCTTGGCTTGGAAGGAAAAAAGTTCGACATACAACAGCTTGCCACTTGGTGGCAATGTATAGGATGATGCACTTGTGTCCACTGTAGAGGTTGATGTGCAACTATGCCATCAAAAGCCATGCATATGCAAGAAAATGCTTTTTGAAAGAGCTGTCCACTGTAGAGACCTCTATGCATAAAAGGGTTAAGAGCAGTGCCTGGATCCATCAGTCAGAGAGTCAGATTTGGCACCTGGATCCAGACCATCTCCATCTCAGTGTTTGGCCTTTGAGGGGCTGGAACCACTTTTTAGAGCCTGTGATCAACACTATATTGAATTCTAGAGCACTTTACATGAGGAGTTTTTAGGCCTGTTGGTAGAAGCTCTTTTTTGATTGGTGTAGTGAGAGAGCAGTTGCCTAAGATCATTACTCTGTACCCCTGGTTTTATGTTTTCTGCACTGTCTGCTGGAAAGAAACAGGACAGCCTCTGCCTTAAGAGTCTATGGGCCATATTTACTAAACAGGGCAAATTAGTGCGAGAGCTCAATTCCAAAAAAGCACTGTTGGGAGTGGAAAGTTCTGTGCATGGTGTACTGAGGGCATGCAAATTAAAGAACACAGATGCAGCCTAATCATTTCCATAATCCCACATAATCTACCAAGAGCAGCACAAATTAGCGTCTGGTTTAAGATATGCTAAAAAATGGTGCAAACATCAGTAAATTGACTAGCGCAAACCTTAGTAAATCACCTTGCATGATTAATTTAAATACTCTCCTAAATTTGGGCTGAACCAGCACCGAGGAAGATGATTTAGGACTGGATTGAACTAGCAATGAGGAAAACGACTAGAAACTGGGCTTCACCAGCGATGACGAGGACAACTTGGAAGTGGGCTGAACCAGCAGAGACAAAGATGACTTGGGACAGGATGTGACCAATGGAGATGGTAGACCAGGAATCATATTATCAATCTCAACAAATAATAATTAATCAGCGACCCAGCTTATAGTTTGCACCACAGCGAAGGTAGTGTGGCCAGGAGTCCAATCCATTCTAGCAAACTCCACTAATATGCCCTCGACAACAGACATTATTGGTCTGCTGCTAGTGTCCTTATTTGCTTCTGTTGTGCTTGGCTCCTTAATTGCTGCTTGCAGCTATATTTTAATTTTGAGATTATACAGGTTTACAATGTGTGTAACAAATTAATACGTATACCAGACGTTTCTGACAGATGCTCATTTTTTGTATATACATTCCATGGTATATCATAACAAAGCAAGTTAAATATTATTCCATTGTGTCAGGCAGGACAGATATATGAGAACAACATGTTGACTTCATTAGCAATGATAACAGGTCCTGGGTGAATATTTTCACGTAGATAGTGACATGAAGTCATCTGCCAAACATCGAAGTAGATTACTCCATCAATATCTCCGAACATCTCCTGCATCACTGTGTTCATCTGCATTGCATACCAATCACTTTGAAAAATATTCTGTAAAAACACAGATCAGTAAAAAAAAACAATAATATAAGCATTAATATTAACTTGGTTGGTTTAGGCAAACTACATTGTTTGTATTGTCTACCAGAAATAGTGCTGAGTAGGTTATTTAAATTTTTGTCTGTCACCTGTTATACCTGACACTGAACATTGACTTTATAGTCCTATCCAATAGAACAAAATAATTAATTTAAAATAAGAAAAAAAAAAAAAAAAGATTAATCTACATATCCTCATGTTTTCTACTGAGGTTTATATTTGTCTCTTTTATTGAACAAAAAAGTTAGCAGAATGTCAAGTGAATGGTGACCATTTTCATATTATGAATACAAGACTTTTGAAAACAAAGTAGGATTGGAAAATAAGCAGTTGTACCTTTAGTCCTGCAGTGTTTCCAGACTTGATGATGACGGTAGTCTCTGGTGCACGACTCAGCAGTGCAACAACAGACTGACGGATTTTGGCCACTTCGTGCACATAAAATGTTATTGGGTGAAACACCATGTGGGCACAGATTGTAAAGACAACGACTGCATGAGGACCACCAGCTATTTCATCAATATCATTGCCGATATAATGCAGGTCAGTAATGGGCATTTTAGTAAACCGTAAAGGGACACCGTGTGGCCTCCAGTGAACAATGATATTATTTTTCAACTCTACAGCCATCAGGGGTCCACCAGTACGAGGAGTGTGGAGGTCCATTCTTTTCAAGCCTAAATAAGATAAGTGAAACTAACATTAAACTCATTCCTTAATTAATTACTTAAATTACTTAATCGCTCGGGATAATCACACAGCTCCTTGATGAGGTGAACTCTCTTTCCTCTCTACTCAATCTCAGGATTGGATGGACCCAAAATTTCCTCTTTCTTTTTTTTTTTTTTAAGAAGAGAGAGGACAACTAAATCGTGCTCACTGCTTGAAGACTTTATTCTGTATTGTTTTGCGATTTTTTTTCGCAACGGATTCATTAATATGCATCAGACTCAGTGTGCAAGGTCTCTGTGCGTGACAAATTTTTACGATTACGAATACGAAAAAACGCATTCGAAGATTTCAGACTCAGTGTGCAAAGGCCTTAAAGGATTAGTCCACTTTTAAATAAACTTTTCCTGATAATTTACTCACCCCCATGTCATCCAAGATGTTCATGTCTTTCTTTCGTCAGTCGAAAAGAAATTAAAGTTTTTGATGAAAACATTCCAGGATTTTTCTCTATATAGTGGACTTCAATGGGCACCAAACAGTTGAAGGTCATAATCACTGCAGCTTCAAATTGTTCAACACGATCCCAGATGAGAAATAAGGGTCTTATCTAGAGGAGAAGAAGAAGAGAGTGAAACCATCCAGCGATGGTTTCACTGGATAAGACCCTTATTTCTCATCTGGGATCGTGTTGAACAATTTGAAGCTGCAGTGAAACTAATTATGACCTTCAACTGTTTGGTGCCCATTGAAGTCCACTATAAGGAGAATAATCCTGGAATGTATATCAAAAACTTTAATTTCTTTTCGACTGAAGAAAGAAAGACAAACATCTTGGATGACATGGGGGTGAGTAAATATTCAGGAAAAGTTTATTTAAAAGTGGACTAATCCTTTAATGGGATCCAAATGTATGAAACAAGTTAACAAAATCTTTTGTATTCCACAAAAAGAAGGCCAGTCATACAAGTCTGCAAAGACATGAGGGCGAGTAAATGACAGAATTCTTATTTTGCCAATGCATTAGATGCAAACAAATTTGCAATTACATTTTGCAGTGAGGAAAAAACATGGTGTACTTTTA
Organism: Megalobrama amblycephala; assembly: GCF_018812025.1. Lineage (NCBI taxonomy): Eukaryota > Metazoa > Chordata > Actinopteri > Cypriniformes > Xenocyprididae > Megalobrama > Megalobrama amblycephala. The sequence continues at coordinate 32,176,088 of NC_063065.1, forward strand.
AAGTGTGAGATCTTTAAAACTTTAAATAAATGTTTTGCCACTTGGTTTAATATTTTGATGTAATGCAAAGAAATTCATGCATTTGTTGATTAAGTGTCTAAATACTTTCTGGGGCCTCTGTATGCTAATTAATTAATTCATATGCATTTCAGTTTTATTACTTTTATGACAACGTTTAAATAACATGAGAATATTTTTTACGATGAATGTCATTTATTCCGTCGATAAACTAACCTGGCACTTTTCTTTCGAAATACTCAAACCACTGCCTTGTGGTGGAGTCTCCCATCAAGTAGACAATTTTGTTTTTAAGACAGCTTCCCATTTGTGAAGAATTTAACTGTTGGGTGTTGCAAACAAAAGACTTCCAGACATCTTTCAGATAGAACCCTGCAGGAACTGGTGTCGTCATGCCAGATCTGCATCTCTCCATTATGCCTAAAGCGAAGATACATTTACTTGAGAGAGACTGTGCTGTTTTATGCAAGTTCTTAATTCTCTTGAAACTAACTATATTTGATTTTAGATTCTATCATTGCTGATATGTGAACATACCAATGCTTGCAGCGTTGGGAAGGACATTAATGATCTGTGTGTCTCCAGTAATAGCAACATTTGTTAATGTCCTGTGGAGAAAAAAAAATGGTAACAATTTATTTTAGGGTATTTTAACTAGTTGCTTATTAGCATGCATATTACTAGAATATTGGCTGTTTATTAGTAATTATTAAGCACATATTAATGCCTTATTCTGCATGACCTTATTCTACATTCTTAATCCTACCCAATACCTAAACTTAACAACTACCTTACTAACTATTAATAAGCAGTAAATTAGGAGTTTAAAAAGGGAAAAGTCATAGTTAATAGTTTGTGTTCCCTCTACTAAAGTATTACCAAAATATATAATACATTTTCTGCAGTTTTTCCTCTGTTTCTCTGTAATTCATTTTGAATCCTTTCTCACTTACTTTGTGAAAATTTGCTTTTCAAGAGGATTTAATGGGTCTTCAAATCTTCCTCTTGAGTGATGAACCAGGTTGTCACAAGAAAGTTTCTTCGGTCTCTCACACTGCCACACCGTCCCTGTTTTTATATCCTTATACTCACAGCAGCAGTCGCCTTTCCTCCAACTTCCATCTGCACCCCACTTAAGATTACACTGTACGACTTCACTGATCCTGGTTTTATTGGGTCCTGGCCCTTCAAAGTGGCCATTATAGTGGCTGCGTGGGAACGAGGACTCCCTGTATTTTTTAAGAATCTGCACAGCCTCACTGGAGTGCTCTAGACGTACATAAACTTGTGCCTGACCTTCCCAGGGCAGAAGAAGAGCAACAGAGTAAGTCCCATTACGGTGATCCTCAACCTCCCCGTACACACTCGCCTTCAAGAAGAATGGAGAAGGTTAAGTGTAATGCAGAAAACTGCATTACATGTCTATTGATAAAGCCAATTTTAAAGCATATAAAACTATAATATATAAACTTTTGTAAATAAATCAACCATTAAAGGGGTCATGAACTGCGTTGTTTACTGTTTTATAATGTTTCCTGGGGTGCACTTATAACGCAAGTATGATTTTTACATCAAAAATGGTCAATTTAGAAGTAAAAGGCATTTTTTC